>NW_026112523.1:0-109219 GCF_024323335.1 Lathyrus oleraceus
TTGATTGAATTGTGTGAATGATGAAATGTTGCAGTTAAACCCATGAAATTTGATTGAATTGTGTGAATGATGAAAATGTGTTGTTAAACCCGTGAAATTTTATTGAATTGTGTGAATGATGAAAATGTTTAGGTTAACCACATGAAATTTTATTGAATTGTGTGAATGATGAAAATGTTGTTGTAAACGTATGAAATTTGATTGAATTTTGTGAATGATGAAAATGTTGTTGTTAAACCCATGAAATAAAATGAATTACGGGATGATGAAAATTTTGATGTAAACCCATGAAATTTGATTGAATTGTGTGAATGATGAAAATGTTGTTCTTAACCCACAAAATTTGATTAAATTATGTGAATGATGAAAATGTGGTAGTTAAACCCATGAAATTTGATTTTATTGTGTGAATGATTAAAATGTTGTTTTTAAACCCATCAAATTTTATTGAATTATGGGAATGATGAAAATGTTGTTGTTAACCCGTGAAATTTGATTGAATTGTGGTAATGATGAAAATCATGCAGTTAAACCCATGAAATTTGATTGAATTGTGTGAATAATGAAATGTTGTTGTGTAAAACCATGAAATTTATTGAGTTGTGTGAATGATGAAAATGTTTATGTAAACCCATGAAATTTTATTGAATTGTGTGAAGGATGAAAATGTTATTGTTAAACCTATGAAGTTTGATTGAATTGTGTGAATGATGAAAATGTTGTTGTTAAACCCTTGAAGATAAATTGAATTATGGAAATGATGAAAATGTTGATGTTAAACATGAAATTTGATTGAATTGTGTGAATGATGAAAATGTTGCTTTTAAACCATGAAATGGATTGAAATATGGGAATGATGAAATTGTCGTTGTAAACCCATGAAATTTGATTGAATTGTGTGAATGCTGAAAATGTTTAGGTTAAACCCATGAAAGTTGATTGAATTTTATGAATGATGAAAATGGTGTTGTTAAACCTATGAAATCTGATTAATTGTGTGAATGATGAAAATGTTGTTTTTAATCACATGAAATTTGATTGAATTGTGTGAATGATGAAAATGTTGTTTTTAAACACGTGAAATTTGATTGTATTGTGTAAATGATAAAATGTTGTTGTTAAACCCATGAAATTTCATTGAATTGTGTGAATGATGAAAATGTTAGGTTAAACCCATGATATTTTATTGAATTGTGTGAATGATGAAAATGTTTAGGTTAAACCCATGATATTTTATTGAATTGTGTGAATGATGAAAATGTGTTGTTAAACCTATGAAATTTGATTGAATTGTGTGAATGATGAAAATGTTGTTGTTAAACCCTTGAAGATAAATTGAATTATAGGAATAATGAAAATGTTGATGTCAAACCCATGAAATTTGATTGAATTGTGTGAACGATGAAAATGTTGCAGTTAAACCCATGAAATTTGATTGAATTGTGTGAATGATGAAAATGTTGTTGTTAAACCCGTGAAATTTATTGAATTGTGTGAATGATGAAAATGTTTAGGTTAAACACATGAAATTTTATTGAATTGTGTGAATGATGAAAATGTTGTTGTTAAACGTATGAAATTTGATTGAATTTTGTGAATGATGAAAATGTTGTTGTTAAACCCATGAAAATAAAATGATTACGGGAATGATGAAAATGTTGATGTAAACCCATGAAATTGATTGAATTGTGTGAATGATGAAAATGTTGTTCTTAAACCCACGAAATTTGATTAAATTATGTGAATGATGAAAATGTGGTAGTTAAACCCATGAAATTTGATTATTGTGTGAATGATTAAAATGTTGTTTTTAAACCCATCAAATTTTATTGAATTATGGGAATGATGAAAATGTTGTTGTTAAACCGTGAAATTTGATTGAATTGTGGTAATGATGAAATCATGCAGTTAAACCCATGAAATTTGATTGAATTGTGTGAATAATGAAAATGTTGTTGTTGTAAAACCATGAAATTTGATTGAGTGTGTGAATGATGAAAATGTTTAGGTTAAACCCATGAAATTTTATTGAATTGTGTGAAGGATGAAAATGTTATTGTTAAACCTATGAAGTTTGATTGAATTGTGTGAATGATGAAAATGTTGTTGTTAAACCCTTGAAGATAAATTGAATTATGGAAATGATGAAAATGTTGATGTTAAACCCATGAAATTTGATTGAATTGTGTGAATGATGAAAATTTGCTTTTAAACCCATGAAAATGGATTGAAATATGGAATGATGAAATTGTCGTTGTTAAACCCATGAAATTTGATTGAATTGTGTGAATGCTGAAAATGTTTAGGTTAAACCATGAAAGTTGATTGAATTTTATGAATGATGAAAATGGTGTTGTTTAACCCATGAAATCTGATTGAATTGTGTGAATGATGAAAATGTTATTTTTAATCACATGAAATTTGATTGAATTGTGTGAATGATGAAAATGTTGTTTTTAAACACGTGAAATTTATGAAATTTGATTGAATTGTGTGAATGATGAAAATGTTGCTTTTAAACCCATGAAAATGGATTGAAATATGGGAATGATGAAATTGTCGTTGTTAAACCCATGAAATTTGATTGAATTGTGTGAATGCTGAAAATGTTTAGGTTAAACCCATGAAATTTGATTGAATTGTGTGAATGATGAAAATGTTGTTGTAAAACCCATGAAATTTGATTGAGTTGTGTGAATGATGAAAATGTTTAGGTTAAACCCATGAAATTTTATTGAATTGTGTGAATGATGAAAATGTTTAGGTTAAACACATGAAGTTTGATTGAATTGTGTGAATGATGAAAATGTTGTTGTTAAACGTATGAAATTTGATTGAATTGTGTGAATGATGAAAATGTTGTTTTTAAACACGTGAAATTTGATTGTATTGTGTAAATGATAAAAATGTTGTTGTTAAACCCATGAAATTTCATTGAATTGTGTGAATGATGAAAATGTTTAGGTAAACCCATGATATTTTATTGAATTGTGTGAATGATGAAAATGTTGTTGTTAAACCTATGAAATTTGATTGAATTGTGTGAATGATGAAAATGTTGCAGTTAAACCCATGAAATTTGATTGAATTGTGTGAATGATGAAAATGTTGTTGTTAAACCCGTGAAATTTTATTGAATTGTGTGAATGATGAAAATGTTAGGTTAAACACATGAAATTTTATTGAATTGTGTGAATGATGAAAATGTTGTTGTTAAACGTATGAAATTTGATTGAATTTGTGAATGATGAAAATGTTGTTGTTAAACCCATGAAAATAAAATGAATTACGGGAATGATGAAAATGTTGATGTAAACCCATGAAATTTGATTGAATTGTTGTGAGTGATG
This sequence comes from Lathyrus oleraceus, assembly GCF_024323335.1. NCBI lineage: Eukaryota > Viridiplantae > Streptophyta > Magnoliopsida > Fabales > Fabaceae > Lathyrus > Lathyrus oleraceus. The sequence goes on from NW_026112523.1 coordinate 3,351, forward strand.
AAAATGTTGTTCTTAAACCCACGAAATTTGATTAAATATGTGAATGATGAAAATGTGGTAGTTAAACCCATGAATTTGATTTTATTGTGTGAATGATTAAAATGTTTTTTTAAACCCATCAAATTTTATTGAATTATGCGAATGATGAAATGTTGTTGTTAACCCGTGAAATTTGATTGAATTGTGGTAATGATGAAAATCATGCAGTTAAACCCATGAAATTTGATTGAATTGTGTGAATAATGAAAATGTTGTTGTAAAACCCATGAAATTTGATTGAGTTGTGTGAATGATGAAAATGTTTAGGTTAAACCCATGAAATTTTATTGAATTGTGTGAAGGATGAAAATGTTATTGTTAAACCTATGAAGTTTGATTGAATTGTGTGAATGATGAAAATGTTGTTGTTAAACCTTGAAGATAAATCGAATTATGGGAATGATGAAAATGTTGATGTTAAACCCATGAAATTTGATAGAATTGTGTGAATGATGAAAATGTTGCTTTTAAACCCATGAAAATGGATTGAACATATGGGAATGATGAAATTGTCGTTGTTAAACCCATGAAATTTGATTGAATTGTGTGAATGCTGAAAATGTTTAGGTTAAACCCATGAAAGTTGATTGAATTATGAATGATGAAAATGGTGTTGTTAAACCTATGAAATCTGATTAAATTGTGTGAATGATGAAAATGTTGTTTTTAATCACATGAAATTTGATTGAATTGTGTGAATGATGAAATGTTGTTTTTAAACACGTGAAATTTGATTGTATTGTGTAAATGATAAAAATGTTGTTGTTAAACCCATGAAATTTCATTGAATTGTGTGAATGATGAAAATGTTTAGGTTAACCCATGATATTTTTATTGAATTGTGTGAATGATGAAAATGTTGTGTTAAACCTATGAAATTTGATTGAATTGTGTGAATGATGAAAATGTTGTTGTTAAACCCTTGAAGATAAATGAATTATAGGAATAATGAAAATGTTGATGTCAAACCCATGAAATTTGATTGAATTGAATTGTGTGTGAACGATGAAAATGTTGCAGTTAAACCCATGAAATTTGATTGAATTGTGTGAATGATGAAAATGTTGTTGTTAAACCCGTGAAATTTATTGAATTGTGTGAATGATGAAAATGTTTAGGTTAAACACATGAAATTTTATTGAATTGTGTGAATGATGAAAATGTTGTTGTTAAACGTATGAAATTTGATTGAATTTGTGAATGATGAAAATGTTGTTGTTAAACCCATGAAAATAAAATGAATACGGGAATGATGAAAATGTTGATGTAAACCAAAATTTGATTGAATTGTGTGAATGATGAAATGTTGTTCTTAAACCCACGAAATTTGATTAAATTATGTGAATGATGAAAATGTGGTAGTTAAACCCATGAAATTTGATTTTATTGTGTGAATGATTAAAATGTTGTTTTTAAACCCATCAAATTTTATTGAATTATGGGAATGATGAAAATGTTGTTGTTAACCCGTGAAATTTGATTGAATGTGGGTAATGATGAAAATCATGCAGTTAAACCCATGAAATTTGATTGAATTGTGTGAATAATGAAAATGTTGTTTGTAAAACCCATGAAATTTGATTGAGTTGTGTGAATGATGAAAATGTTTAGGTTAAACCCATGAAATTTTATTGAATTGTGTGAAGGATGAAAATGTTATTGTTAAACCTATGAAGTTTGATTGAATTGTGTGAATGATGAAAATGTTGTTGTTAAACCCTTGAAGATAAATTGAATTATGGAAATGATGAAAATGTTGATGTAAACCCATGAAATTTGATTGAATTGTGTGAATGATGAAAATGTTGCTTTTAAACCCATGAAAATGGATTGAAATATGGAATGATGAAATTGTCGTGGTTAAACCCATGAAATTTGATTGAATTGTGTGAATGCTGAAAATGTTTAGGTTAAACCCATGAAAGTTGATTGATTTTATATGAATGAAAATGGTGTTGTTAAACCCATGAAATCTGATTGAATTGTGTGAATGATGAAAATGTGTTTTTAATCACATGAAATTTGATTAAATTGTGTGAATGATGAAAATGTTGTTTTTAAACACGTGAAATTTATGAAATTTGATTGAATTGTGTGAATGATGAAAATGTTGCTTTTAAACCCATGAAAATGGATTGAAATATGGGAATGATGAAATTGTCGTTGTTAAACCCATGAAATTTGATTGAATTGTGTGAATGCTGAAAATGTTTAGGTTAAACCCATGAAATTTGATTGAATTGTGTGAATGATGAAAATGTTGTTGTAAAACCCATGAAATTTGATTGAGTTGTGTGAATGATGAAAATGTTTAGGTTAAACCCATGAAATTTTATTGAATTGTGTGAATGATGAAAATGTTTGGGTTAAACACATGAAGTTTGATTGAATTGTGTGAATGATGAAAATGTTGTTGTTAAACGTATGAAATTTGATTGAATTGTGTGAATGATGAAAATGTTGTTTTTAAACACGTGAAATTTGATTGTATTGTGTAAATGATAAAAATGTTGTTGTTAAACCCATGAAATTTCATTGAATTGTGTGAATGATGAAATGTTTAGGTTAAACCCATGATATTTTATTGAATTGTGTGAATGATGAAAATGTTGTTGTTAAACCTATGAAATTTGATTGAATTGTGTGAATGATGAAAATGTTGCAGTTAAACCCATGAAATTTGATTGAATTGTGTGAATGATGAAAATGTTGTTGTTAAACCCGTAAAATTTTATTGAATTGTGTGAATGATGAAAATGTTTAGGTTAAACACATGAATTTTTATTGAATTGTGTGAATGATGAAAATGTTGTTGTTAAACGTATGAAATTTGATTGAATTTTGTGAATGATGAAAATGTTGTTGTTAAACCCATGAAAATAAAATGAATTACGGGAATGATGAAAATGTTGATGTAAACCCATGAAATTTGATTGAATTGTGTGATGATGAAAATGTTGTTCTTAAACCCACGAAATTTGATTAAATTATGTGAATGATGAAAATGTGGTAGTTAAACCCATGAAATTTGATTTTATTGTGTGAATGATTAAATGTTATTTTTAAACCCATCAAATTTTATTGAATTATGCGAATGATGAAATGTTGTTGTTAACCCGTGAAATTTGATTGAATTGTGGTAATGATGAAAATCATGCAGTTAAACCCATGAAATTTGATTGAATTGTGTGAATAATGAAAATGTTGTTGTAAAACCCATGAAATTTGATTGAGTTGTGTGAATGATGAAAATGTTTAGGTTAAACCCATGAAATTTTATTGAATTGTGTGAAGGATGAAAATGTTATTGTTAAACCTATGAAGTTTGATTGAATTGTGTGAATGATGAAAATGTTGTTGTTAAACCCTTGAAGATAAATTGAATTATGGAAATGATGAAAATGTTGATGTTAAACCCATGAAATTTGATTGAATTGTGTGAATGATGAAAATGTTGCTTTTAAACCCATGAAAATGGATTGAAATATGGGAATGATGAAATTGTCGTTGTTAAACCCATGAAATTTGATTGAATTGTGTGAATGCTGAAAATGTTTAGGTTAAACCCATGAAAGTTGATTGAATTTTATGAATGATGAAAATGGTGTTGTTAAACCTATGAAATCTGATTAAATTGTGTGAATGATGAAAATGTTGTTTTTAATCACATGAAATTTGATTGAATTGTGTGAATGATGAAAATGTTGTTTTAAACACGTGAAATTTGATTGTATTGTGTAATGATAAAAATGTTGTTGTTAAACCCATGAAATTTCATTGAATTGTGTGAATGATGAAAATGTTTAGGTTAAACCCATGATATTTTATTGAATTGTGTGAATGATGAAAATGTTGTTGTTAAACCTATGAAATTTGATTGAATTGTGTGAATGATGAAAATGTTGTTGTTAAACCCTTGAAGATAAATTGAATTATAGGAATAATGAAAATGTTGATGTCAAACCCATGAAATTTGATTGAATTGTGTGAACGATGAAAATGTTGCAGTTAAACCCATGAAATTTGATTGAATTGTGTGAATGATGAAAATTGTTGTTAAACCCGTGAAATTTTATTGAATTGTGTGAATGATGAAAATGTTTAGGTTAAACACATGAAATTTTATTGAATTGTGTGAATGATGAAAATGTTGTTGTTAAACGTATGAAATTTGATTGAATTTTGTGAATGATGAAAATGTTGTTGTTAAACCCATGAAAATAAAATGAATTACGGGAATGATGAAAATGTTGATGTAAACCCATGAAATTTGATTGAATTGTGTGAATGATGAAAATGTTGTTCTTAAACCCACAAATTTGATTAAATTATGTGAATGATGAAAATGTGGTAGTTAAACCCATGAAATTTGATTTTATTGTGTGAATGATTAAAATGTTGTTTTTAAACCCATCAAATTTTATTGAATTATGGGAATGATGAAAATGTTGTTGTTAACCCGTGAAATTTGATTGAAATGTGGTAATGATGAAAATCATGCAGTTAAACCCATGAAATTTGATTGAATTGTGTGAATAATGAAAATGTTGTTGTAAAACCCATGAAATTTGATTGAGTTGTGTGAATGATGAAAATGTTTAGGTTAAACCCATGAAATTTTATTGAATTGTGTGAAGGATGAAAATGTTATTGTTAAACCTATGAAGTTTGATTGAATTGTGTGAATGATGAAAATGTTGTTGTTAAACCCTTGAAGATAAATTGAATTATGGAAATGATGAAAATGTTGATGTTAAACCCATGAAATTTGATTGAATTGTGTGAATGATGAAAATGTTGCTTTTAAACCCATGAAAATGGATTGAAATATGGGAATGATGAAATTGTCGTTGTTAAACCCATGAAATTTGATTGAATTGTGTGAATGCTGAAAATGTTTAGGTTAAACCCATGAAAGTTGATTGAATTTTATGAATGATGAAAATGGTGTTGTTAAACCCATGAAATCTGATTGAATTGTGTGAATGATGAAAATGTTGTTTTTAATCACATGAAATTTGATTAAATTGTGTGAATGATGAAAATGTTGTTTTTAAACACGTGAAATTTATGAAATTTGATTGAATTGTGTGAATGATGAAAATGTTGCTTTTAAACCCATGAAAATGGATTGAAATATGGGAATGATGAAATTGTCGTTGTTAAACCCATGAAATTTTATTGAATTGTGTGAAAGCTGAAAATGTTTAGGTTAAACCCATGAAATTTGATTGAATTGTGTGAATGATGAAAATGTTGTTGTAAAACCCATGAAATTTGATTGAGTTGTGTGAATGATGAAAATGTTTAGGTTAAACCCATGAAATTTTATTGAATTGTGTGAATGATGAAAATGTTTAGGTTAAACACATGAAGTTTGATTGAATTGTGTGAATGATGAAAATGTTGTTGTTAAACGTATGAAATTGGATTGAATTGTGTGAATGATGAAAATGTTGTTTTTAAACACGTGAAATTTGATTGTATTGTGTAAATGATAAAAATGTTGTTGTTAAACCCATGAAATTTCATTGAATTGTGTGAATGATGAAAATGTTTAGGTTAAACCCATGATATTTTATTGAATTGTGTGAATGATGAAAATGTTGTTGTTAAACCTATGAAATTTGATTGAATTGTGTGAATGATGAAAATGTTGCAGTTAAACCCATGAAATTTGATTGAATTGTGTGAATGATGAAAATGTTGTTGTTAAACCCGTGAAATTTTATTGAATTGTGTGAATGATGAAAATGTTTAGGTTAAACACATGAAATTTTATTGAATTGTGTGAATGATGAAAATGTTGTTGTTAAACGTATGAAATTTGATTGAATTTTGTGAATGATGAAAATGTTGTTGTTAAACCCATGAAAATAAAATGAATTACGGGAATGATGAAAATGTTGATGTAAACCCATGAAATTTGATTGAATTGTGTGAATGATGAAAATGTTGTTCTTAAACCCACGAAATTTGATTAAATTATGTGAATGATGAAAATGTGGTAGTTAAACCCATGAAATTTGATTTTATTGTGTGAATGATTAAAATGTTATTTTTAAACCCATCAAATTTTATTGAATTATGCGAATGATGAAATTGTTGTTGTTAACCCGTGAAATTTGATTGAATTGTGGTAATGATGAAAATCATGCAATTAAACCCATGAAATTTGATTGAATTGTGTGAATAATGAAAATGTTGTTGTAAAACCCATGAAATTTGATTGAGTTGTGTGAATGATGAAAATGTTTAGGTTAAACCCATGAAATTTTATTGAATTGTGTGAAGGATGAAAATGTTATTGTTAAACCTATGAAGTTTGATTGAATTGTGTGAATGATGAAAATGTTGTTGTTAAACCCTTGAAGATAAATTGAATTATGGAAATGATGAAAATGTTGATGTTAAACCCATGAAATTTGATTGAATTGTGTGAATGATGAAAATGTTGCTTTTAAACCCATGAAAATGGATTGAAATATGGGAATGATGAAATTGTCGTTGTTAAACCCATGAAATTTGATTGAATTGTGTGAATGCTGAAAATGTTTAGGTTAAACCCATGAAAGTTGATTGAATTTTATGAATGATGAAAATGGTGTTGTTAAACCCATGAAATCTGATTGAATTGTGTGAATGATGAAAATGTTGTTTTTAATCACATGAAATTTGATTAAATTGTGTGAATGATGAAAATGTTGTTGTTAAACGTATGAAATTTGATTGAATTTTGTGAATGATGAAAATGTTGTTGTTAAACCCATGAAAATAATTGAATTACGGGAATGATGAAATGTTGATGTAAACCCATGAAATTTGATTGAATTGTGTGAATGATGAAAATGTTGTTCTTAAACCCACGAATTTGATTGAATTATGTGAATGATGAAAATGTGGTAGTTAAACCATGAAATTTGATTTATTGTGTGAATGATTAAAATGTTATTTTTAAACCCATCAAATTTATTGAATTATGTGAATGATGAAAATGTTGTTGTTAACCCATGAAATTTGATTGAATTGTGGTAATGATGAAAATCATGCAAGTTAAACCCATGAAATTTGATTGAATTGTGTGAATAATGAAAATGTTGTTGTAAAACCCTGAAATTTGATTGAGTTGTGTGAATGATGAAAATGTTTAGGTTAAACCCATGAAATTTTATTGAATTGTGTGAAGGATGAAAATGTTATTGTTAAACCTATGAAGTTTGATTGAATTGTGTGAATGATGAAAATGTTGTGTTAAACCCTTGAAGATAATTGAATTATGGAATGATGAAAATGTTGATGTTAAACCCATGAAATTGATTGAATTGTGTGAATGATGAAAATGTTGCTTTTAAACCCATGAAAATGGATTGAAATTGGGAATGATGAAAATTGTCGTTGTTAAACCCATGAAATTGATTGAATTGTGTGAATGCTGAAAATGTTTAGGTTAAACCCATGAAAGTTGATTGAATTTTAGAATGATGAAAATGGTGTTGTTAAACCCATGAAATCTGATTGAATTGTGTGAATGATGAAAATGTTGTTTTAAATCACCATGAAATTTGATTAAATTGTGTGAATGATGAAATGTTGTTTTTAAACACGTGAAATTTATGAATTTGATTGAATTGTGTGAATGATGAAAATGTTGCTTTTTAAACCCATGAAAATGGATTGAAATATGGAATGATGAAATTGTCGTTGTTAAACCCATGAAATTTATTGAATTGTGTGAATGCTGAAAATGTTTAGGTTAAACCCATGAAATTTGATTGAATTGTGTGAATGATGAAAATGTTGTTGTAAAACCCATGAAATTTGATTGAGTTGTGTGAATGATGAAAATGTTTAGGTTAAACCCATGAAATTTATTGAATTGTGTGAATGATGAAAATGTTTTAGGTTAAACACATGAAAGTTTGATTGAATTGTGTGAATGATGAAAATGTTGTTGTTAAACGTATGAATTGATTGAATTGTGTGAATGATGAAAATGTTGTTTTTAAACACGTGAAATTTGATTGTATTGTGTAAATGATAAAAATGTTGTTGTTAACCACATGAAATTTCATTGAATTGTGTGAATGATGAAAATGTTTAGGTTAAACCCATGATATTTTATTGAATTGTGTGAATGATGAAAATGTTGTTGTTAAACCCATGAAATTTGATTGAATTGTGTGAATGATGAAAATGTTGCAGTTAAACCCATGAAATTGATTGAATTGTGTGAATGATGAAAATGTTGTTGTTAAACCCGTAAATTTTATTGAATTGTGTGAATGATGAAATGTTTAGGTTAAACACATGAAATTTTATTGAATTGTGTGAATGATGAAAATGTTGTTGTTAAACGTATGAAATTTGATTGAATTTTGTGAATGATGAAAATGTTGTTGTTAAACCCATGAAAATAAATGAATTAGGGAATGATGAAAATGTTGATGTAAACCATGAAATTTGATTGAATTGTGTGAATGATGAAAATGTTGTTCTTAAACCCACGAAATTTGATTAAATTATGTGAATGATGAAAATGTGGTAGTTAAACCCATGAAATTTGATTTATTGTGTGAATGATTAAAATGTTATTTTTAAACCCATCAAATTTTATTGAATTATGCGAATGATGAAATTGTTGTTGTTAACCCGTGAAATTTGATTGAATTGTGGTAATGATGAAAATCATGCAATTAAACCCATGAAATTTGATTGAATTGTGTGAATAATGAAAATGTTGTTGTAAAACCCATGAAATTTGATTGAGTTGTGTGAATGATGAAAATGTTTAGGTTAACCCATGAAATTTTATTGAATTGTGTGAAGGATGAAAATGTTATTGTTAAACCTATGAAGTTTGATTGAATTGTGTGAATGATGAAAATGTTGTTGTTAAACCCTTGAAGATAAATTGAATTATGGAAATGATGAAAATGTTGATGTTAAACCCATGAAATTTGATTGAATTGTGTGAATGATGAAAATGTTGCTTTTAAACCCATGAAAATGGATTGAAATATGGGAATGATGAAATTGTCGTTGTTAAACCCATGAAATTTGATTGAATTGTGTGAATGCTGAAAATGTTTAGGTTAAACCCATGAAAGTTGATTGAATTTTATGAATGATGAAAATGGTGTTGTTAAACCCATGAAATCTGATTGAATTGTGTGAATGATGAAAAAGTTGTTTTTAACACATGAAATTTGATTAAATTGTTGAATGATGAAAAATGTTTTAAACACGTGAAATTTATGAAATTTGATTGAATTGTGTGAATGATGAAAATGTTGCTTTAACCCATGAAAATGGATTGAATATGGGAATGATGAAATTGTCGTTGTAAACCCATGAAATTTATTGAATTGTGTGAAAGCTGAAAATGTTTAGGTTAAACCCATGAAATTTGATTGAATTGTGTGAATGATGAAAATGGTGTTGTTAAAACCATGAATTTGATTGAGTTGTGTGAATGATGAAAATGTTTAGGTTAAACCCATGAAATTTTATTGAATTGTGTGAATGATGAAAATGTTAGGTTAAACCATGAAGTTTGATTGAATTGTGTGAATGATGAAAATGTTGTTGAAACGTATGAAATTGGATTGAATTGTGTGAATGATGAAAATGTTGTTTTTAAACACGTGAAATTGATTGTATTGTGTAAATGATAAAAATGTTGTTGTAAAACCATGAAATTTCATTGAATGTGTGAATGATGAAAATGTTTAGGTTAAACCCATGATATTTTATTGAATTGTGTGAATGATGAAAATGTTGTTGTTAAACCTATGAAATTTGATTGAATTGTGTGAATGATGAAAATGTTGCAGTTAAACCCATGAAATTTGATTGAATTGTGTGAATGATGAAAATGTTGTTGTTAAACCCGTAAAATTTTATTGAATTGTGTGAATGATGAAAATGTTTAGGTTAAACACATGAAATTTTATTGAATTGTGTGAATGATGAAAATGTTGTTGTTAAACGTATGAAATTTGATTGAATTTTGTGAATGATGAAAATGTTGTTGTTAAACCCATGAAAATAAATGAATTGTGTGAATGATGAAAATGTTGATGTAAACCCATGAAATTTGATTGAATTGTGTGAATGATGAAAATGTTGTTCTTAAACCCACGAAATTTGATTAAATTATGTGAATGATGAAAATGTGGTAGTTAAACCCATGAAATTTGATTTTATTGTGTGAATGATTAAAATGTTGTTTTTAAACCCATCAAATTTTATTGAATTATGGGAATGATGAAAATGTTGTTGTTAACCCGTGAAATTTGATTGAATTGTGGTAATGATGAAAATCATGCAATTAAACCCATGAAATTTGATTGAATTGTGTGAATAATGAAAATGTTGTTGTAAAACCCATGAAATTTGATTGAGTTGTGTGAATGATGAAAATGTTTAGGTTAAACCCATGAAATTTTATTGAATTGTGTGAAGGATGAAAATGTTATTGTTAAACCTATGAAGTTTGATTGAATTGTGTGAATGATGAAAATGTTGTTGTTAAACCCTTGAAGATAAATTGAATTATGGAAATGATGAAAATGTTGATGTTAAACCCATGAAATTTGATTGAATTGTGTGAATGATGAAAATGTTGCTTTTAAACCCATGAAAATGGATTGAAATATGGGAATGATGAAATTGTCGTTGTTAAACCCATGAAATTTGATTGAATTGTGTGAATGCTGAAAATGTTTAGGTTAAACCCATGAAAGTTGATTGAATTTTATGAATGATGAAAATGGTGTTGTTAAACCCATGAAATCTGATTAAATTGTGTGAATGATGAAACTGTTATTTTTAATCACATGAAATTTGATTGAATTGTGTGAATGATGAAAATGTTGTTTTTAAACACGTGAAATTTATGAAATTTGATTGAATTGTGTGAATGATGAAAATGTTGCTTTTAAACCCATGAAAATGGATTGAAATATGGGAATGATGAAATTGTTGTTGTTAAACCCATGAAATTTGATTGAATTGTGTGAATGCTGAAAATGTTTAGGTTAAACCCATGAAATTTGATTGAATTGTGTGAATGATGAAAATGTTGTTGTAAAACCCATGAAATTTGATTGAGTTGTGTGAATGATGAAAATGTTTAGGTTAAACCCATGAAATTTTATTGAATTGTGTGAATGATGAAAATGTTTGGGTTAAACACATGAAGTTTGATTGAATTGTGTGAATGATGAAAATGTTGTTGTTAAACGTATGAAATTTGATTGAATTGTGTGAATGATGAAAATGTTGTTTTTAAACACCTGAAATTTGATTGTATTGTGTAATGATAAAATGTTGTTGTTAAACCCATGAAATTTCATTGAATTGTGTGAATGATGAAAATTTTGTTAAACCCATGAATTTTATTGAATTGTGTGAATGATGAAAATGTGTTTGTTAAACCTATGAAATTTGATTGAATTGTGTGAATGATGAAAATGTTCAGTTAAACCCATGAAATTTGATTGAATTGTGTGAATGATGAAAATGTTGTTGTTAACCCGTGAAATTTTATTGAATTGTGTGAATGATGAAATGTTTAGGTTAACCACATGAAATTTTATTGAATTGTGTGAATGATGAAAATGTTGTTGTTAAACGTATGAAATTTGATTGAATTTTGTGAATGATGAAAATGTTGTTGTTAAACCCATGAAATAAAATGAATTACGGGAATGATGAAAATGTTGATGTAAACCCATGAATTTGATTGAATTGTGTGAGTGATGAAATGTTGTTCTTAAACCCACGAAATTTGATTAAACTATGTGAATGATGAAATGTGTAGTTAAACCCATGAAATTTGATTTATTGTGTGAATGATTAAATGTTGTTTTAAACCCATCAAATTTTATTGAATTATGCGAATGATGAAAATGTTGTTGTTAACCCGTGAAATTTGATTGAATTGTGGTAATGATGAAAATCATGCAGTTAAACCCATGAAATTTGATTGAATTGTGTGAATAATGAAAATGTTGTTGTAAACCCATGAAATTGATTGAGTTGTGTGAATGATGAAAATGTTTAGGTTAAACCCATGAATTTTATTGAATTGTGTGAAGGATGAAATGTTATTGTTAAACCTATGAAGTTTGATTGAATTGTGTGAATGATGAAAATGTTGTTGTTAACCCTTGAAGATAAATTGAATTATGGAAATGATGAAAATGTTGATGTTAAACCCATGAAATTTGATTGAATTGTGTGAATGATGAAATGTTGCTTTTAAACCCATGAAATGGATTGAAATATGGAATGATGAAATTGTCGTTGTTAAACCCATGAAATTTGATTGAATTGTGTGAATGCTGAAAATGTTTAGGTTAAACCCATGAAAGTTGATTGAATTTTATGAATAATGAAAATGTGTTGTTAAACCCATGAAATCTGATTGAATTGTGTGAATGATGAAAATGTTGTTTTTAATCACATGAAATTTATTAATTGTGTGAATGATGAAAATTTGTTTTAAACACGTGAAATTTATGAAATTGATTGAATTGTGTGAATGATGAAAATGTTTCTTTTAAACCCATGAAATGGATTGAAATGGGGAATGATGAATTGTCGTTGTTAAACCCATGAAATTTGATTGAATTGTGTGAATGCTGAAAATGTTTAGGTTAAACCCATGAAATTGATTGAATTGTGTGAATGATGAAATGTTGTTGTAAAACCCATGAAATTTGATTGAGTTGTGTGAATGATGAAAATGTTAGTTTAAACCCATGAATTTTATTGAATTGTGTGAATGATGAAAATGTTTTGGTTAAACACATGAAGTTTGATTGAATTGTGTGAATGATGAAAATGTTGTTGTTAAACGTATGAAATTTGATTGAATTGTGTGAATGATGAAAATGTTGTTTTACACCGTGAAATTTGATTGTATTGTGTAAATGATAAAAATGTTGTTGTTAAACCCATGAAATTCATTGAATTGTGTGAATGATGAAAATGTTTAGGTTAAACCCATGATTTTTATTGAATTGTGTGAATGATGAAAATGTTGTTGTTAAACCTATGAAATTTGATTGAATTGTGTGAATGATGAAAATGTTGCAGTTAAACCCATGAAATTTGATTGAATTGTGTGAATGATGAAATGTTGTTGTTAAACCCTGAAATTTTATTGAATTGTGTGAATGATGGAAATGTTTAGGTTAAACACATGAAATTTTATTGAATTTGTGAATGATGAAATGTTGTTGTTAAACGTATGAAATTTGATTGAATTTGTGAATGATGAAAATGTTGTTGTTAAACCCATGAAAATAAATGAATTACGGAATGATGAAAATGTTGATGTAAACCCATGAAATTTGATTGAATTGTGTGAATGATGAAAATGTTGTTCTTAAACCCCGAAATTTGATTAAACTATGTGAATGATGAAAATGTGGTAGTTAAACCCATGAAATTTGATTTTATTGTGTGAATGATTAAAATTGTTTTTAAACCCATCAAATTTTATTGAATTATGCGAATGATGAAAATGTTTTGTTTTAACCCGTGAAATTTGATTGAATTGTGGTAATGATGAAAATCATGCAGTTAAACCCATGAAATTGATTGAATTGTGTGAATAATGAAATGTTGTTGTAAAACCCATGAAATTTGATTGAGTTGTGTGAATGATGAAAATGTTTAGGTTAAACCCATGAAATTTTATTGAATTGTGTGAAGGATGAAAATGTTATTGTTAAACCTATGAAGTTTGATTGAATTGTGTGAATGATGAAATGTTGTTGTTAAACCCTGAAGATAATTGAATTATGGAATGATGAAAATGTTGATGTTAAACCCATGAAATTTGATTGAATTGTGTGAATGATGAAAATGTTGCATTTAAACCCATGAAAATGGATTGACATATGGAATGATGAAATTGTCGTTGTTAAACCCATGAAATTTGATTGAATTGTGTGAATGCTGAAAATGTTTAGGTTAAACCCATGAAAGTTGATTGAATTTTATGAATGATGAAAATGGTGTTGTTAAACCTATGAAATCTGATTAAATTGTGTGAATGATGAAAAGGTGGTTTTTTAATCACATGAAATTTGATTGAATTGTGTGAATGATGAAAATGTTGTTTTAAACACGTGAAATTTGATTGTATTGTGTAAATGATAAAAATGTTGTTGTTCAAACCATGAATTTCATTGAATTGTGTGAATGATGAAAATGTTTAGGTTAAACCATGATATTTTATTGAATTGTGTGAATGATGAAAATGTTTAGGTTAAACCCATGATATTTTATTGAATTGTGTGAATGATGAAAAATGTTGTTAAACCTATGAAATTTGATTGAATGTGTGAATGATGAAATGTTGTTGTTAAACCCTTGAAGATAAATGAATTATAGGAATATGAAAATGTTGATGTCAAACCCATAAATTTGATTGAATTGTGTGAACGAAAATGTTGCAGTTAAACCCATGAAATTTGATTGAATGTGTGAATGATGAAAATGTTGTTGTTAAACCCGTGAAATTTTATTGAATTGTGTGAATGATGAAAATGTTTAGGTTAAACACATGAAATTTTATTGAATTGTGTGAATGATGAAAATGTTTTGTTAAACGTATGAAATTTGATTGAATTGTTGTGAATGATGAAAATGTTGTTGTTAAACCCATGAAAATAAAATGAATTACGGGAATGATGAAAATGTTGATGTAAACCCATGAAATTTGATTGAATTGTGTGAATGATGAAAATGTTGTTCTTAAACCCACGAAATTTGATTGAATTGTGTGAATGATGAAAATGTTGTTGTTAAACCCTTGAAGATAAATTGAATTATGGAAATGATGAAAATGTTGATGTTAAACCCATGAAATTTGATTGAATTGTGTGAATGATGAAAATGTTGCATTTAAACCCATGAAAATGGACTGACATATGGGAATGATGAAATTGTCGTTGTTAAACCCATGAAATTTGATTGAATTGTGTGAATGCTGAAAATGTTTAGGTTAAACCCATGAAAGTTGATTGAATTTTATGAATGATGAAAATGGTGTTGATAAACCTATGAAATCTGATTAAATTGTGTGAATGATGAAAAGGTTATTTTTAATCACATGAAATTTGATTGAATTGTGTGAATGATGAAAATGTTGTTTTTAAACACGTGAAATTTGATTGTATTGTGTAAATGATAAAAATGTTGTTGTTCAACCCATGAAATTTCATTGAATTGTGTGAATGATGAAAATGTTTAGGTTAAACCCATGATATTTTATTGAATTGTGTGAATGATGAAAATGTTTAGGTTAAACCCATGATATTTTATTGAATTGTGTGAATGATGAAAATGATGTTGTTAAACCTATGAAATTTGATTGAATTGTGTGAATGATGAAAATGTTGTTGTTAAACCCTTGAAGATAAATTGAATTATAGGAATAATGAAAATGTTGATGTCAAACCCATGAAATTTGATTGAATTGTGTGAACGATGAAAATGTTGCAGTTAAACCCATGAAATTTGATTGAATTGTGTGAATGATGAAAATGTTGTTGTTAAACCCGTGAAATTTTATTGAATTGTGTGAATGATGAAAATGTTTAGGTTAAACACATGAAATTTTATTGAATTGTGTGAATGATGAAAATGTTGTTGTTAAACGTATGAAATTTGATTGAATTTTGTGAATGATGAAAATGTTGTTGTTAAACCCATGAAAATAAAATGAATTACGGGAATGATGAAAATGTTGATGTAAACCCATGAAATTTGATTGAATTGTGTGAATGATGAAAATGTTGTTCTTAAACCCACGAAATTTGATTAAATTATGTGAATGATGAAAATGTGGTAGTTAAACCCATGAAATTTGATTTTATTGTGTGAATTATTAAAATGTTGTTTTTAAACCCATCAAATTTTATTGAATTATGGGAATGATGAAAATGTTGTTGTTAACCCGTGAAATTTGATTGAATTGTGGTAATGATGAAAATCATGCAATTAAACCCATGAAATTTGATTGAATTGTGTGAATAATGAAAATGTTGTTGTAAAACCCATGAAATTTGATTGAGTTGTGTGAATGATGAAAATGTTTAGGTTAAACCCATGAAATTTTATTGAATTGTGTGAAGGATGAAAATGTTATTGTTAAACCTATGAAGTTTGATTGAATTGTGTGAATGATGAAAATGTTGTTGTTAAACCCTTGAAGATAAATTGAATTATGGAAATGATGAAAATGTTGATGTTAAACCCATGAAATTTGATTGAATTGTGTGAATGATGAAAATGTTGCTTTTAAACCCATGAAAATGGATTGAAATATAGGAATGATGAAATTGTCGTTGTTAAACCCATGAAATTTGATTGAATTGTGTGAATGCTGAAAATGTTTAGGTTAAACCCATGAAAGTTGATTGAATTTTATGAATAATGAAAATGGTGTTGTTAAACCCATGAAATCTGATTGAATTGTGTGAATGATGAAAATGTTGTTTTTAATCACATGAAATTTGATTAAATTGTGTGAATGATGAAAATGTTGTTTTTAAACACGTGAAATTTATGAAATTTGATTGAATTGTGTGAATGATGAAAATGTGCTTTTTAAACCCATGAAAATGGATTGAAATATGGGAATGATGAAATTGTCGTTATTAAACCCATGAAATTTGATTGAATTGTGTGAATGCTGAAAATGTTTAGGTTAAACCCATGAAATTTGATTGAATTGTGTGAATGATGAAAATGTTGTTGTAAAACCCATGAAATTTGATTGAGTTGTGTGAATGATGAAAATGTTTAGGTTAAACCCATGAAATTTGATTGAATTGTGTGAATGATGAAAATGTTTGGGTTAAACACATGAAGTTTGATTGAATTGTGTGAATGATGAAAATGTTGATGTTAAACGTATGAAATTTGATTGAATTGTGTGAATGATGAAAATGTTGTTTTTAAACACGTGAAATTTGATTGTATTGTGTAAATGATAAAAATGTTGTTGTTAAACCCATGAAATTTCATTGAATTGTGTGAATGATGAAAATGTTTAGGTTAAACCCATGATATTTTATTGAATTGTGTGAATGATGAAAATGTTGTTGTTAAACCATGAAATTTGATTGAATTGTGTGAATGATGAAAATGTTGCAGTTAAACCCATGAAATTTGATTGAATTGTGTGAATGATGAAAATGTTGTTGTTAAACCCGTGAAATTTTATTGAATTGTGTGAATGATGAAAATGTTTAGGTTAAACACATGAAATTTTATTGAATTGTGTGAATGATGAAAATGTTGTTGTTAAACGTATGAAATTTGATTGAATTTTGTGAATGATGAAAATGTTGTTGTTAAACCCATGAAAATAAAATGAATTACGGGAATGATGAAAATGTTGATGTAAACCCATGAAATTTGATTGAATTGTGTGAGTGATGAAAATGTTGTTCTTAAACCCACGAAATTTGATTAAACTATGTGAATGATGAAAATGTGGTAGTTAAACCCATGAAATTTGAATTTTATTGTGTGAATGATTAAAATGTTGTTTTTAAACCCATCAAATTTTATTGAATTATGCGAATGATGAAAATGTTGTTGTTAACCCGTGAAATTTGATTGAATTGTGGTAATGATGAAAATCATGCAGTTAAACCCATGAAATTTGATTGAATTGTGTGAATAATGAAAATGTTGTTGTAAAACCCATGAAATTTGATTGAGTTGTGTGAATGATGAAAATGTTTAGGTTAAACCCATGAAATTTTATTGAATTGTGTGAAGGATGAAAATGTTATTGTTAAACCTATGAAGTTTGATTGAATTGTGTGAATGATGAAAATGTTGTTGTTAAACCCTTGAAGATAAATTGAATTATGGAAATGATGAAAATGTTGATGTTAAACCCATGAAATTTGATTGAATTGTGTGAATGATGAAAATGTTGCTTTTAAACCCATGAAAATGGATTGACATATGGGAATGATGAAATTGTCGTTGTTAAACCCATGAAATTTGATTGAATTGTGTGAATGCTGAAAATGTTTAGGTTAAACCCATGAAAGTTGATTGAATTTTATGAATGATGAAAATGGTGTTGATAAACCTATGAAATCTGATTAAATTGTGTGAATGATGAAAATGTTATTTTTAATCACATGAAATTTGATTGAATTGTGTGAATGATGAAAATGTTGTTTTTAAACACGTGAAATTTGATTGTATTGTGTAAATGATAAAAATGTTGTTGTTCAACCCATGAAATTTCATTGAATTGTGTGAATGATGAAAATGTTTAGGTTAAACCCATGATATTTTATTGAATTGTGTGAATGATGAAAATGTTTAGGTTAAACCCATGATATTTTATTGAATTGTGTGAATGATGAAAATGTTGTTGTTAAACCTATGAAATTTGATTGAATTGTGTGAATGATGAAAATGTTGTTGTTAAACCCTTGAAGATAAATTGAATTATAGGAATAATGAAAATGTTGATGTCAAACCCATGAAATTTGATTGAATTGTGTGAACGATGAAAATGTTGCAGTTAAACCCATGAAATTTGATTGAATTGTGTGAATGATGAAAATGTTGTTGTTAAACCCGTGAAATTTGATTGAATTGTGTGAATGATGAAAATGTTTAGGTTAAACACATGAAGATTTATTGAATTGTGTGAATGATGAAAATGTTGTTGTTAAACGTATGAAATTTGATTGAATTTTGTGAATGATGAAAATGTTGTTGTTAAACCCATGAAAATAAAATGAATTACGGGAATGATGAAAATGTTGATGTAAACCCATGAAATTTGATTGAATTGTGTGAATGATGAAAATGTTGTTCTTAAACCCACGAAATTTGATTAAATTATGTGAATGATGAAAATGTGGTAGTTAAACCCATGAAATTTGATTTTATTGTGTGAATTATTAAAATGTTGTTTTTAAACCCATCAAATTTTATTGAATTATGGGAATGATGAAAATGTTGTTGTTAACCCGTGAAATTTGATTGAATTGTGGTAATGATGAAAATCATGCAATTAAACCCATGAAATTTGATTGAATTGTGTGAAAAATTAAAATGTTGTTGTAAAACCCATGAAATTTGATTGAGTTGTGTGAATGATGAAAATGTTTAGGTTAAACCCATGAAATTTTATTGAATTGTGTGAAGGATGAAAATGTTATTGTTAAACCTATGAAGTTTGATTGAATTGTGTGAATGATGAAAATGTTGTTGTTAAACCCTTGAAGATAAATTGAATTATGGAAATGATGAAAATGTGATGTTAAACCCATGAAATTTGATTGAATTGTGTGAATGATGAAAATGTTTCTTTTAAACCCATGAAAATGGATTGAAATATAGGAATGATGAAATTGTCGTTGTTAAACCCATGAAATTTGATTGAATTGTGTGAATGCTGAAAATGTTTAGGTTAAACCCATGAAAGTTGATTGAATTTTATGAATAATGAAAATGGTGTTGTTAAACCCATGAAATCTGATTGAATTGTGTGAATGATGAAAATGTTGTTTTTAATCACATGAAATTTGATTAAATTGTGTGAATGATGAAAATGTTGTTTTTAAACACGTGAAATTTATGAAATTTGATTGAATTGCGTGAATGATGAAAATGTTGCTTTTAACCCATGAAAATGGATTGAAATATGGGAATGATGAAATTGTCGTTATTAAACCCATGAAATTTGATTGAATTGTGTGAATGCTGAAAATGTTTAGGTTAAACCCATGAAATTTGATTGAATTGTGTGAATGATGAAAATGTGTTGTAAAACCCATGAAATTTGATTGAGTTGTGTGAATGATGAAAATGTTTAGGTTAAACCCATGAAATTTGATTGAATTGTGTGAATGATGAAAATGTTTGGGTTAAACACATGAAGTTTGATTGAATTGTGTGAATGATGAAAATGTTGATGTTAAACGTATGAAATTTGATTGAATTGTGTGAATGATGAAAATGTTGTTTTTAAACACGTGAAATTGATTGTATTGTGTAAATGATAAAAATGTTGTTGTTAAACCCATGAAATTTCATTGAATTGTGTGAATGATGAAAATGTTTAGGTTAAACCCATGATATTTTATTGAATTGTGTGAATGATGAAAATGTTGTTGTTAAACGTATGAAATTTGATTGAATTGTGTGAATGATGAAAATGTTGCAGTTAAACCCATGAAATTTGATTGAATTGTGTGAATGATGAAAATGTTGTTGTTAAACCCGTGAAATTTTATTGAATTGTGTGAATGATGAAAATGTTTAGGTTAAACACATGAAATTTTATTGAATTGTGTGAATGATGAAAATGTTGTTGTGAAACGTATGAAATTTGATTGAATTTTGTGAATGATGAAATGTTGTTGTTAAACCCATGAAATAAAATGAATTACGGGAATGATGAAAATGTTGATGTAAACCCATGAAATTTGATTGAATTGTGTGAGTGATGAAAATGTTGTTCTTAAACCCACGAAATTTGATTAAACTATGTGAATGATGAAAATGTGGTAGTTAAACCCATGAAATTTGAATTTATTGTGTGAATGATTAAAATGTTGTTTTTAAACCCATCAAATTTTATTGAATTATGCGAATGATGAAAATGTTGTTGTTAACCCGTGAAATTTGATTGAATTGTGGTAATGATGAAAATCATGCAGTTAAACCCATGAAATTTGATTGAATTGTGTGAATAATGAAAATGTTGTTGTAAAACCCATGAAATTTGATTGAGTTGTGTGAATGATGAAAATGTTTAGGTTAAACCCATGAAATTTTATTGAATTGTGTGAAGGATGAAAATGTTATTGTTAAACCTATGAAGTTTGATTGAATTGTGTGAATGATGAAAATGTTGTTGTTAAACCCTTGAAGATAAATTGAATTATGGAAATGATGAAAATGTTGATGTTAAACCCATGAAATTTGATTGAATTGTGTGAATGATGAAAATGTTGCTTTTAAACCCATGAAAATGGATTGACATATGGGAATGATGAAATTGTCGTTGTTAAACCCATGAAATTTGATTGAATTGTGTGAATGCTAAAATGTTTAGGTTAAACCCATGAAAGTTGATTGAATTTTATGAATGATGAAAATGGTGTTGATAAACCTATGAAATCTGATTAAATTGTGTGAATGATGAAAATGTTATTTTTAATCACATGAAATTTGATTGAATTGTGTGAATGATGAAAATGTTGTTTTTAAACACGTGAAATTTGATTGTATTGTGTAAATGATAAAAATGTTGTTGTTCAACCCATGAAATTTCATTGAATTGTGTGAATGATGAAAATGTTTAGGTTAAACCCATGATATTTTATTGAATTGTGTGAATGATGAAAATGTTTAGGTTAAACCCATGATATTTTATTGAATTGTGTGAATGATGAAAATGTTGTTGTTAAACCTATGAAATTTGATTGAATTGTGTGAATGATGAAAATGTTATTGTTAAACCCTTGAAGATAAATTGAATTATAGGAATAATGAAAATGTTGATGTCAAACCCATGAAATTTGATTGAATTGTGTGAACGATGAAAATGTTGCAGTTAAACCCATGAAATTTGATTGAATTGTGTGAATGATGAAAATGTTGTTGTTAAACCCGTGAAATTTGATTGAATTGTGTGAATGATGAAAATGTTTAGGTTAAACACATGAAATTTTATTGAATTGTGTGAATGATGAAAATGTTGTTGTTAAACGTATGAAATTTGATTGAATTTTGTGAATGATGAAAATGTTGTTGTTAAACCCATGAAAATAAAATGAATTACGGGAATGATGAAAATGTTGATGTAAACCCATGAAATTTGATTGAATTGTGTGAATGATGAAAATGTTGTTCTTAAACCCACGAAATTTGATTAAATTATGTGAATGATGAAAATGTGGTAGTTAAACCCATGAAATTTGATTTTATTGTGTGAATTATTAAAATGTTGTTTTTAAACCCATCAAATTTTATTGAATTATGGGAATGATGAAAATGTTGTTGTTAACCCGTGAAATTTGATTGAATTGTGGTAATGATGAAAATCATGCAATTAAACCCATGAAATTTGATTGAATTGTGTGAAAAATTAAAATGTTGTTGTAAAACCCATGAAATTTGATTGAGTTGTGTGAATGATGAAAATGTTTAGGTTAAACCCATGAAATTTTATTGAATTGTGTGAAGGATGAAAATGTTATTGTTAAACCTATGAAGTTTGATTGAATTGTGTGAATGATGAAAATGTTGTTGTTAAACCCTTGAAGATAAATTGAATTATGGAAATGATGAAAATGATGATGTTAAACCCATGAAATTTGATTGAATTGTGTGAATGATGAAAATGTTTCTTTTAAACCCATGAAAATGGATTGAAATATAGGAATGATGAAATTGTCGTTGTTAAACCCATGAAATTTGATTGAATTGTGTGAATGCTGAAAATGTTTAGGTTAAACCCATGAAAGTTGATTGAATTTTATGAATAATGAAAATGGTGTTGTTAAACCCATGAAATCTGATTGAATTGTGTGAATGATGAAAATGTTGTTTTTAATCACATGAAATTTGATTAAATTGTGTGAATGATGAAAATGTTGTTTTTAAACACGTGAAATTTATGAAATTTGATTGAATTGCGTGAATGATGAAAATGTTGCTTTTAAACCCATGAAAATGGATTGAAATATGGGAATGATGAAATTGTCGTTATTAAACCCATGAAATTTGATTGAATTGTGTGAATGCTGAAAATGTTTAGGTTAAACCCATGAAATTTGATTGAATTGTGTGAATGATGAAAATGTTGTTGTAAAACCCATGAAATTTGATTGAGTTGTGTGAATGATGAAAATGTTTAGGTTAAACCCATGAAATTTGATTGAATTGTGTGAATGATGAAAATGTTTGGGTTAAACACATGAAGTTTGATTGAATTGTGTGAATGATGAAAATGTTGTTGTTAAACGTATGAAATTTGATTGAATTGTGTGAATGATGAAAATGTTGTTTTTAAACACGTGAAATTTGATTGTATTGTGTAAATGATAAAAATGTTGTTGTTAAACCCATGAAATTTCATTGAGTTGTGTGAATGATGAAAATGTTTAGGTTAAACCCATGATATTTTATTGAATTGTGTGAATGATGAAAATGTTGTTGTTAAACCTATGAAATTTGATTGAATTGTGTGAATGATGAAAATGTTGCAGTTAAACCCATGAAATTTGATTGAATTGTGTGAATGATGAAAATGTTGTTGTTAAACCCGTGAAATTTTATTGAATTGTGTGAATGATGAAAATGTTTAGGTTAAACACATGAAATTTTATTGAATTGTGTGAATGATGAAAATGTTGTTGTTAAACGTATGAAATTTGATTGAATTTGTGAATGATGAAAATGTTGTTGTTAAACCCATGAAAATAAAATGAATTACGGAATGATGAAAATGTTGATGTAAACCCATGAAATTTGATTGAATTGTGTGAGTGATGAAAATGTTGTTCTTAAACCCACGAAATTTGATTAAACTATGTGAATGATGAAAATGTGGTAGTTAAACCCATGAAATTTGAATTTTATTGTGTGAATGATTAAATGTTGTTTTTAAACCCATCAAATTTTATTGAATTATGCGAATGATGAAAATGTTGTTGTTAACCCGTGAAATTTGATTGAATTGTGGTAATGATGAAAATCATGCAGTTAAACCCATGAAATTTGATTGAATTGTGTGAATAATGAAAATGTTGTTGTAAAACCCATGAAATTTGATTGAGTTGTGTGAATGATGAAAATGTTTAGGTTAAACCCATGAAATTTTATTGAATTGTGTGAAGGATGAAAATGTTATTGTTAAACCTATGAAGTTTGATTGAATTGTGTGAATGATGAAAATGTTGTTGTTAAACCCTTGAAGATAAATTGAATTATGGAAATGATGAAAATGTTGATGTTAAACCCATGAAATTTGATTGAATTGTGTGAATGATGAAAATGTTGCTTTTAAACCCATGAAAATGGATTGACATATGGGAATGATGAAATTGTCGTTGTTAAACCCATGAAATTTGATTGAATTGTGTGAATGCTGAAAATGTTTAGGTTAAACCCATGAAAGTTGATTGAATTTTATGAATGATGAAAATGGTGTTGATAAACCTATGAAATCTGATTAAATTGTGTGAATGATGAAAATGTTGTTTTTAATCACATGAAATTTGATTAAATTGTGTGAATGATGAAAATGTTGTTTTTAAACACGTGAAATTTATGAAATTTGATTGAATTGCGTGAATGATGAAAATGTTGCTTTTAAACCCCTGAAAATGGATTGAAATATGGGAATGATGAAATTGTCGTTATTAAACCCATGAAATTTGATTGAATTGTGTGAATGCTGAAAATGTTTAGGTTAAACCCATGAAATTTGATTGAATTGTGTGAATGATGAAAATGTTGTTGTAAAACCCATGAAATTTGATTGAGTTGTGTGAATGATGAAAATGTTTAGGTTAAACCCATGAAATTTGATTGAATTGTGTGAATGA
This sequence comes from Lathyrus oleraceus, assembly GCF_024323335.1. Taxonomy (NCBI): domain Eukaryota; kingdom Viridiplantae; phylum Streptophyta; class Magnoliopsida; order Fabales; family Fabaceae; genus Lathyrus; species Lathyrus oleraceus. Next base: position 28,013 of record NW_026112523.1, read on the forward strand.
TGAAAATGTTTGGGTTAAACACATGAAGTTTGATTGAATTGTGTGAATGATGAAAATGTTGATGTTAAACGTATGAAATTTGATTGAATTGTGTGAATGATGAAAATGTTGTTTTTAAACACGTGAAATTTGATTGTATTGTGTAAATGATAAAAATGTTGTTGTTAAACCCATGAAATTTCATTGAATTGTGTGAATGATGAAAATGTTTAGGTTAAACCCATGATATTTTATTGAATTGTGTGAATGATGAAAATGTTGTTGTTAAACCTATGAAATTTGATTGAATTGTGTGAATGATGAAAATGTTGCAGTTAAACCCATGAAATTTGATTGAATTGTGTGAATGATGAAAATGTTGTTGTTAAACCCGTGAAATTTTATTGAATTGTGTGAATGATGAAAATGTTTAGGTTAAACACATGAAATTTTATTGAATTGTGTGAATGATGAAAATGTTGTTGTTAAACGTATGAAATTTGATTGAATTTTGTGAATGATGAAAATGTTGTTGTTAAACCCTTGAAGATAAATTGAATTATAGGAATAATGAAAATGTTGATGTCAAACCCATGAAATTTGATTGAATTGTGTGAACGATGAAAATGTTGCAGTTAAACCCATGAAATTTGATTGAATTGTGTGAATGATGAAAATGTTGTTGTTAAACCCGTGAAATTTTATTGAATTGTGTGAATGATGAAAATGTTTAGGTTAAACACATGAAATTTTATTGAATTGTGTGAATGATGAAAATGTTGTTGTTAAATGTATGAAATTTGATTGAATTTTGTGAATGATGAAAATGTTGTTGTTAAACCCATGAAAATAAAATGAATTACGGGAATGATGAAAATGTTGATGTAAACCCATGAAATTTGATTGAATTGTGTGAATGATGAAAATGTTGTTCTTAAACCCACGAAATTTGATTAAATTATGTGAATGATGAAAATGTGGTAGTTAAACTCATGAAATTTGATTTTATTGTGTGAATGATTAAAATGTTGTTTTTAAACCCATCAAATTTTATTGAATTATGAGATTGATGAAAATGTTGTTGTTAACCCGTGAAATTTGATTGAATTGTGGTAATGATGAAAATGTTGATGTTAAACCCACGAAATTCGATTGAATTGTGTGAATGATGAAAATGTTGTTATTAAACCAATGAAATTTGATTGAATTGTGTGAATGATGAAAATTTTGCTTTTAAACCCATGAAAATGGATTGAATTATGGGAATGATGAAATTGTCGTTGTTAAACCTATGAAATTTGATTGAATAGTGTGAATGCTTAAAATGTTTAGGTTAAACCCATGATATTTTATTGAATTTTGTGAGTGATGAAAATGTTGATGTTAAACCTATGAAATTTGGTTGAATTGTGTGAATGATAATAAATGTTGTTTTTAAACCCATGAAATTTTATTGATCTGTGAGAGTGTTGAAGATGTTATTGTTAAACGCATAAAATTTGATTGAATTGTGTGAATGATGAAAATGTTCCTATTAAATCCATGAAATTTGATTGAATTGGGTGACTGATGAAAATGTTTTTGTTAAACCCATGAAATTTGATTGAATTGTGTGAATGATGAAAATGTTTAGGTTAAACCCATGAAATTTTATTGAATTGTGTGAATGATTAAAATGTTGTTGTTAAACCTATGAAATTTGATTGAATTGTGTGAATGATGAAAATGTTGTTTTTAAACTCATGAAATTTGATTGAGTTGTGTAAATGATGAAAATGTTCCTATTAAATTCATGAAAATTGATTGAATTATAGGAATGATGTAAATGTTGTTTTAAACCCATGAAATTTGATTGAATTGTGTGAATGATGAAAATGTTGTTGTTAAACCCGTGAAATTTTATTGAATTGTGTGAATGATGAAAATGTTTAGGTTAAACACATGAAATTTTATTGAATTGTGTGAAGGATGAAAATGTTATTGTTAAACCTATGAAGTTTGATTGAATTGTGTGAATGATGAAAATGTTGTTGTTAAACCCTTGAAGATAAATTGAATTATGGAAATGATGAAAATGTTGATGTTAAACCCATGAAATTTGATTGAATTGTGTGAATGATGAAAATGTTGCTTTTAAACCCATGAAAATGGATTGAAATATGGGAATGATGAAATTGTCGTTGTTAAACCCAGGAAATTTGATTGAATTGTGTGAATGATGAAAATGTTGCTGTTAAACCCATGAAATTTGATTGAATTGTGGGAATGACGAAAATGTTGTTGTTAACCCATGAAATTTGATTGAATTGTGTTAATGATGAAAAAGTTGTTGTTAAAACCATGAAACTTTATTGAATTGTCTAAATGATGAACATGTTGCTATTAAATCCATGAAAATTGATAAAATTGTGGGAATGATGAAAGTGTTGGTGTTAAAACCCATGAAATTTGATTCAATTGTGTGAATGATGAAAATGTTGATATTAAACCCATCAAATTGAATTATACGAATGATGAAAATGTAGATGTTAAACCCATGAAATTTGATTGAATTGGTGAAATATAAAAAGGTTGTTGTTAAACCCATGAAATTTGATTGAATTGTTTGAATCATGAAAATGTTCCTAATAAATCCACGATATTTGATTGAATTATATGAATGATGAAAATGTTGTTGTTAAACCCATGAAATTTGATTGAATTGTGTGAATGACTAAAATGTTGAGGTTAAACTCATGAAATTTGATTGAATTATGTGAATGATGAAAATGTTCATATTAAACCCTTGAAATTTGATTGAATTGTGTGAATGATAAAAAAATTGTTCTTAAACCCATGAATTTTTTATTGAATTATGTGAATGATGAAAATGTTGAGGTTAAACCCATGAAAATTGATTGAGTTGTGTGAACAATGAAAATGTTGATGTTAAACCAACGAAATTTGATTGAATTGTGTGAGTGATGAAAATGTTGTTGTTAAACCCATGAAATTTGATTGAATTGTGGGAATGATGAAAATTATGCAGTTAAACCCATGAAATTTGATTGAATTGTGTGAATAATGAAAATGTTGTTGTAAAACCCATGAAATTTGATTGAGTTGTGTGAATGATGAAAATGTTTAGGTTAAACCCATGAAATTTTATTGAATTGTGTGAAGGATGAAAATGTTATTGTTAAACCTATGAAGTTTGATTGAATTGTGTGAATGATGAAAATGTTGTTGTTAAACCCTTGAAGATAAATTTAATTATGGAAATGATGAAAATTTTGACGTTAAACCCATGAAATTTGATTGAATTGTGTGAATGATGAAAATGTTGCTTTTAAACCCATGAAAATGGATTGAAATATGGGAATGATGAAATTGTCGTTGTTAAACCCATGAAATTTGATTGAATTGTGTGAATGCTGAAAATGTTTAGGTTAAACCCATGAAAGTTGATTGAATTTTATGAATGATGAAAATGGTGTTGTTAAACCTATGAAATCTGATTAAATTGTGTGAATGATGAAAATGTTGTTTTTAATCATATGAAATTTGATTGAATTGTGTGAATGATGAAAATGTTGTTTTTAAACACGTGAAATTTGATTGTATTGTGTAAATGATAAAAATGTTGTTGTTAAACCCATGAAATTTCATTGAATTGTGTGAATGATGAAAATGTTTAGGTTAAACCCATGATATTTTATTGAATTGTGTGAATGATGAAAATGTTGTTGTTAAACCTATGAAATTTGATTGAATTGTGTGAATGATGAAAATGTTGCAGTTAAACCCATGAAATTTGATTGAATTATGTGAATGATGAAAATGTTGTTGTTAAACCCGTGAAATTTTATTGAATTGTGTGAATGATGAAAATGTTTAGGTTAAACACAGGAAATTTTATTGAATTGTGTGAATGATGAAAATGTTGTTGTTAAACGTATGAAATTTTATTGAATTTTGTGAATGATGAAAATGTTGTTGTTAAACCCATGAAAATAAAATGAATTATGGGAATGATGAAAATGTTGATGTAAACCCATGAAATTTGATTGAATTGTGTGAATGATGAAAATGTTGTTCTTAAACCCACGAAATTTGATTAAATTATGTGAATGATGAAAATGTGGTAGTTAAACCCATGAAATTTGATTTTATTGTGTGAATGATTAAAATGTTGTTTTTCAACCCATCAAATTTTATTGAATTATGGGAATGATGAAAATGTTGTTGTTAACCCGTGAAATTTGATTGAATTGTGGTAATGATGAAAATGTTGATGTTAAACCCACGAAATTCGATTGAATTGTGTGAATGATGAAAATGTTGTTATTAAACCAATGAAATTTGATTGAATTGTGTGAATGATGAAAATGTTGCTTTTAAACCCATGAAAATGGATTGAATTATGGGAATGATGAAATTGTCGTTGTTAAACCTATGAAATTTGATTGAATAGTGTGAATGCTTAAAATGTTTAGGTTAAACCCTTGAAATTTTATTGAATTTTGTGAGTGATGAAAACGTTGATGTTAAACCTATGAAATTTGGTTGAATTGTGTGAATGATGAAAATGTTGTTTTTAAACCCATGAAATTTGATTGATCTGTGAGAGTGTTGAAGATGTTATTGTTAAACGCATAAAATTTGATTGAATTGTGTGAATAATGAAAATGTTCCTATTAAATTCATGAAATTTGATTGAATTGGGTGATTGATGAAAATGTTTTTGTTAAACCCATGAAATTTGATTGAATTGTGTGAATGATGAAAATGTTTAGGTTAAACCCATGAAATTTTATTGAATTGTGTGAATGATTAAAATGTTGTTGTTAAACCTATGAAATTTGGTTGAATTGTGTGAATGATGAAAATGTTGTTTTTAAACTCATGAAATTTGATTGAGTTGTGTAAATGATGAAAATGTTCCTATTAAATCCATGAAAATTGATTGAATTATAGGAATGATGAAAATGTTGTTTTAAACCCATGAAATTTGATTGAATTGTGTGAATGATGAAAATGTTGTTGTTAAACCCGTGAAATTCGATTGAATTGTGTGAATGATGAAAATGTTGTTGTTAAACCCAGGAAATTTGATTGAATTGTGTGAATGATGAAAATGTTGTTGTTAAACCCATGAAATTTGATTGAATTGTGGGAATGACGAAAATGTTGTTGTTAACCCATGAAATTTGATTGAATTGTGGTAATGATGAAAAAGTTGTTGTTAAACCCATGAAATTTGATTCAATTGTGTGAATGATGAAAATGTTGATATTAAACCCATCAAATTGAATTATACGAATGATGAAAATGTTGATGTTGAACCCATGAAATTTGATTGAATTGGTGAAATATAAAAAGGTTGTTGTTAAACCCATGAAATTTGATTGAATTGTTTGAATCATGAAAATGTTCCTACTAAATCCACGATATTTGATTGAATTATGTGAATGATGAAAATGTTGTTGTTAAACCCAGGAAATTTGATTGAATTGTGTGAATGACTAAAATGTTGAGGTTAAACTCATGAAATTTGATTGAATTATGTGAATGATGAAAATGTTCATATTAAACCCTTGAAATTTGATTGAATTGTGTGAATGATAAAAAAAATTGCTTTTAAACCCATGAAAATGGATTGAATTATGGGAATGATGAAATTGTCGTTGTTAAACCCATGAAATTTGATTGAATTGTGTGAATGCTGAAAATATTTAGGTTAAACCCATGAAAGTTTATTGAATTTTGTCAATGATGAAAATGGTGTTGTTAAACCTATGAAATCTGATTAAATTGTGTGAATGATGAAAATGTTGTTTTTAAACCCATGAAATTTGATTGAATTATGTGAATGATGAAAATGTTGTTGTTAAACCCATGAAATTTGATTGAATTGTGTAAATCATAAAAATGTTCTTGTTAAACCCATGAAACTTGATTGAATTGTGTGAATGGTGAAAATATTTAGGTTAAACCCATGATATTTTATTGAATTGTGTGAATGATGAAAATGTTGTTGTTAAACCCATGAAATTTGATTGAATTGTGTGAATGTTTAAAATATTGTTGTTAAACCCTTGAAGATAAATTGAATTATGGGAATGATGAAAATGTTGATGTTAAACCCATGAAATTCGATTGAATTGTATGAATGATGAAACTATTGTTATCAAACCAATGGAATTTGATTGAATTGTGTCAATGATGAAAACGTTGCTTCTAAACCCATGAAAATGGAATGAATAATGGGAATGATGAAATTGTCGTTGTAAAACCCATGAAATTTCATTGAATTGTGTGAATGCTGAAAAATTTTAGGTTAAACCCATGAAAGTTTATTGAATTTTGTGAATGATGAAAATTGTGTTTTTAAACCTATGCAATTTGATTGAATTGTGTGAATGATAAAAAATTCATTGTTAAACCCATGAAATTTGATTGAATTATCTGAATGATGAAAATGTTGAGGTTAAACCCATGGAAATTGATTGAATTATGTGAATGATGAAAATGTTGAGGTTAAACCCATGAAATTGGATTGAATTGTGTGAATGATGAAAATGTTGTTGTTAAACCCATTAAATTGGATTGAATTGTGTGAATGATGAAAATGTTGTTGTTAAACCTATGAAATTTGATTGAATTGTGTGAATGATGAAAATGTTGTTGTTAAACCCATGAAATTTGATTGAATTGTGGGAATGATGAAAATGTTGTAGTTAAACCCATGAAATTTGATTGAATTCTGTGAATCACGAAAATGTTTAGGTTAAACCCATGAAATTTTATTGAATTGCGTGAATGATGAAAATGTTATTGTTAAACCTATGAAGTTTGATTGAATTGTGTTTATGGTGAAAATGTTGTTGTTAAACCCTTGAAGATAAATTGAATTATGGGAATGATGAAAATGTTGATGTTAAACCCATGAAATTTGATTGAATTGTGTGAATGATGAAAATGTTGCTTTTAAACCCATGAAAATGGATTGAATTATGGGAATGATGAAATTGTCGTTGTTAAACCCATGAAATTTAATAAAATTGTGTGAATGCTGAAAATGTTTAGGTTCAACCCATGAAAGTTGATTGAATTTTATGAATGATGAAAATGGTGTTGTTAAACCTATGGAATTTGATTGAATTGTGTGAATGATGAAAATGTTTAGGTTAAACCCATGAAATTTGATTGAATTGTGTGAATGATGAAAATGTTGTTGTTAAACCCAAGAAATTTGATTGAATTGTGTAAATGATAAAAATGTTGTTGTTAAACCCATGAAATTTCATTGAATTGTGTGAATGATGAAAATGTTTAGGTTAAACCCATGATATTTTATTGAATTATGTGAATGATGAAAATGTTGTTGTTAAACCTATGAAATTTGATTGAATTGTGTGAATGATGGAAATGTTGTTGTTAAACCCTTGAAGATAAATAGAATTATAGGAATAATGAAAATGTTAATGTCAAACCCATGAAATTCGATTGAACTGTGTGAATGATGAAAATATTGTTATTAAACCAATGAAATTTTATTGAATTGTGTGAATGATGAAAATGTTGCTTTTAAACCCATGAAAATGGATTGAATTATGGGAATGATGAAATTGTCGTTGTTAAACCCATGAAATTTGATTGAATTGTGTGAATGCTGAAAATATTTAGGTTAAACCCATGAAAGTTTATTGAATTTTGTCAATGATGAAAATGATGTTGTTAAACCTATGAAATCTGATTAAATTGTGTGAATGATGAAAATGTTGTTTTTAAACCCATGAAATTTGATTGAATTATGTGAATGATGAAAATGTTGTTGTTAAACCCATGAAATTTGATTGAATTGTGTAAATCATAAAAATGTTCTTGTTAAACCCATGAAACTTGATTGAATTGTGTGAATGATGAAAATATTTTGGTTAAACCCATGATATTTTATTGAATTGTGTGAATGATGAAAATGTTGTTGTTAAACCCATGAAATTTGATTGAATTGTGTGACTGTTTAAAATATTGTTGTTAAACCCTTGAAGATAAATTGAATTATGGGAATGATGAAAATGTTGATGTTAAACCCATGAAATTCGATTGAATTGTATGAATGATGAAACTATTGTTATTAAACCAATGGAATTTGATTGAATTATGTCAATGATGAAAATGTTGCTTCTAAACCCATGAAAATGGAATGAATAATGGGAATGATGAAATTGTCGTTGTAAAACCCATGAAATTTCATTGAATTGTGTGAATGCTGAAAAATTTTAGGTTAAACCCATGAAAGTTTATTGAATTTTGTGAATGATGAAAATTGTGTTTTTAAACCTATGCAATTTGATTGAATTGTGTGAATGATAAAAAATTCATTGTTAAACCCATGAAATTTGATTGAATTATCTGAATGATGAAAATGTTGGGGTTAAACCCATGGAAATTGATTGAGTTATGTGAATGATGAAAATGTTGAGGTTAAACCCATGAAATTGGATTGAATTGTGTGAATGATGAAAATGTTGTTGTTAAACCCATGAAAGTTTATTGAATTTTGTCAATGATGAAAATGGTGTTGTTAAACCTATGAAATCTGATTAAATTGTGTGAATGATGAAAATGTTGTTTTTAAACCCATGAAATTTGATTGAATTATGTGAATGATGAAAATGTTGTTGTTAAACCCATGAAATTTGATTGAATTGTGTAAATCATAAAAATGTTCTTGTTAAACCCATGAAATTTGATTGAATTGTGTGAATGATGAAAATATTTTGGTTAAACCCATGATATTTTATTGAATTGTGTGAATGATGAAAATGTTTTTGTTAAACCTATGAAATTTGATTGAATTGTGTGAATGCTTAAAATATTGTTGTTAAACCCTTGAAGATAAATTGAATTATGGGAATGATGAAAATGTTGATGTTAAACCCATCAAATTCTATTGAATTGTATGAATGATGAAACTATTGTTATTAAACCAATGGAATTTGATTGAATTGTGTGAATGATGAAAATGTTGCTTCTAAACCCATGAAAATGGAATGAATAATTGGAATGATGAAATTGTCGTTGTAAAACCCATGAAATTTCATTGAATTGTGTGAATGCTGAAAAATTTTAGGTTAAACCCATGAAAGTTTATTGAATTTTGTGAATGATGAAAATTGTGTTTTTAAACCTATGCAATTTGATTGAATTGTGTGAATGATAAAAAATTCATTGTTAAACCCATGAAATTTGATTGAATTATCTGAATGATGAAAATGTTGAGGTTAAACCCATGAAAATTGATTGAATTGTGTGAACAATGAAAATGTTGATGTTAAACCCATTAAATTGGATTGAATTGTGTGAATGATGAAAATGTTGTTGTTAAACCTATGAAATTTGATTGAATTGTGTGAATGATGAAAATGTTGTTGTTAAACCCATGAAATTTGATTGAATTGTGGGAATGATGAAAATGTTGTAGTTAAACCCATGAAATTTGATTGAATTATGTGAATGATGAAAATGTTGATGTTAAACCCATGAAGTTTGATTGAATTGTGGGAATGATGAAAATGTTGTTGTTAATCCCATGAAAATAAATTGAATTTTGGGAATGATGAAAATGTTGATGTTAAACCCATGAAATTTAATTGAATTATGTGAATGCTGAAAAATTTAGCTTAAACCCATGAAAGTTTTTTGAATTTTTTGAATGATGAAAATGTTGTTGTTAAACCTATGAAATTTGATTGAATTGTGTGAATGATAAAAAATTCATTGTTAAACCCATGAAAATTGATTGAATTGTGTGAACAATGAAAATGTTGATGTTAAACCCATGAAATTTGATTGAACTGTGTGAATGATGAAAATGTTGTTGTTAAACCTATGCAATTTGATTGAATTATGGGAATGATGAAAATTATGCAGTTAAACCGATGAAATTTGATTGAATTGTGTGAATGATGAAAATGTTGTTGTTAAACCCATGAAATTTGATTGAATTGTATGAAGGATGAAAATGTTTAGGTTAAACCCATGAAATTTTATTGAATTGTGTGAAGGATGAAAATGTTATTGTTAAACCTATGAAGTTTGATTGAATTGTGTGAATGATGAAAATGTTGTTGTTAAACCCTTGAAGATAAATTGAATTTTGTGAATGATGAAAATGTTGATGTTAAACCCATGAAATTTGATTGAATTGTGTGAATGATGAAAATGTTGCTTTTAAACCCATGAAATTGGATTGAATTATGGGAATTATGAAATTGTCGTTGTTAAACCCATAAAATTTGATTGAATTGTTTGAATGCTGAAAATGTTTAGGTGAAACACATGAAAGTTGATTGAATTTTGTGAATGATGAAAATGGTGTTGTTAGACCTATGAAATCTGATTAAATTGTGTGAATGATGAAAATGTTGTTTTTAAACAAATGAAATTTGATTGAATTGTGTGAATGATGAAAATGTTGTTGTTAAACCCATGAAATTTCATTGAATTGTGTAAATGATAAAAATGTTGTTGTTAAACCCATGAAATTTCATTGAATTGTGTGAATGATGAAAATGTTTAGGTTAAACCCGTGATATTTAATTGAATTGTGTGAATGATGAAAATGTTGTTGTTAAACCCTTGAAGATAAATTGAATTATAGGAATAATGAAAATGTTGATGTCAAACCCATGAAATTCGATTGAATTGTGTGAATGATGAAAATATTGCAGTTAAACCCATGAAATTTGATTTAATTGTGTGAATGATGAAAATGTTGTTGTTAAACCAGTGAAATTGTATTGAATTGTGTGAATGATGAAAATGTTTAGGTTAAACTCAAGAAATTTTATTGAATTGTGTGAATGATGAAAATGTGGTTGTTAAACGTATGAAATTTGACTGAATTGTGTGAATGATGAAAATGTTGTTGTTAAACCCATGAAAATAAAATGAATTACGGGAATGATGAAAATGTTGATGTTAAACCCATGAAATTTGATTGAATTGTGTGAATGATGAAAAGTTGTTCTTAAACCCATGAAATTTGATTAAATTATGTGAATGATGAAAATCTGGTAGTTAAGCCCATGAAATTTGATTTTATTGTGTGAATGATTAAAATGTTGTTGTTAAACCCATCAAATTTTATTAAATTATGGGAATGATGAAAATGTTGTTGTTAACCCGTGAAATTTGATTGAATTGTGGTAATGATGAAAATGTTGATGTTAAACCCATGAAATTCGATTGAATTGTGTGAATGATGAAAATGTTGTTATTAAACCAATGAAATTTGATTGAATTGTGTGAATGATGAAAATGTTGCTTTTAAACCCAAAAAAATGGATTGAATTATGGGAATGATGAAATTGTCGTTGTTATACCTATGAAATTTGATTGAATTGTGTGAATGCTTAAAATGTATAGGTTAAACCCATGAAATTTTATTGAATTTTATGAGTGATGAAAATATTGATGTTAAACCTATGAAATTTGATTGAATTGTGTGAATGATGAAAATGTTGTTTTTAAACCCATGAAATTTGATTGATCTGTGAGAGTGTTGAAAATGTTATTGTTAAACGCATAAAATTTGATTGATATGTGTGAATGATGAAAATGTTCCTAGTAAATCCATGAAATTTGATTGAATTGGGTGAATGATGAAAATGTTTTTGTTAAACCCATGAAATTTGATTGAATTGTGTGAATGATGAAAATGTTTAGGTTATACGCATGAAATTTTATTGAATTGTGTGAATGATTAAAATGTTGTTGTTAAACCTATGAAATTTGATTAAATTGTTTGAATGATGAAAATGTTGTTTTTAAACTCATGAAATTATATTGAGTTGTGTAAATGATGAAAATGTTCCTACTAAATCCATGAAATTTGATTGAATTATGTGAATGATGAAAATGTTGTTGTCAAACCCATGGAATTTGATTGAATTGTGTGAATGATGAAAATGTTCCTATTAAATCCATGAAAATTGATTGAATTATGGGAATGATGAAAATGTTGTTTTAAACCCATGCACTACGCCAAAAACTGGAATAGACAGCGCACCTTAGAGGGTGCTTTATTACAAAAGCGCACTTTAAAGTGAAGCGAAAAAATAAGGAGCGAACAACTGGAATAGACAACACACTTTAGAGGGCGCTTTTGTAATAAAGCGCCCTCTAAGGTGAAGCGAAAAAATAAGGAGGAGATAGAGGGACAACAATGCAGGGCGCTTTTTAGAAAGCGCCCTCTAAGGTTACCCTTAGAGGGCGCTTTTAAAAAAGCGCTCTATAAGTCCATGTGCATTTCCAGTATATAAAGGGCTTTTGGAAAGCCTTAGAGAGCACTTTCATAAGCGCCCTCTTAGGCCCCCTTTAGAGGGCGCTTTTTTTCCACAAGCGCCCTCTAAGGTCCCCTTTAGTAAACATTAAAATTATAACATAATGCGCGTTTTGTTATTTCACTCTCTGTTATTTTCGTTCTTTTTCACGTTAGGGTTCTCACTACTACGATTTTCACTACCTCTATGGCGTTCTCCTTCCACCTCTGTTAGATCTACAACGTTTCCTCCTTCTATTAATTCGTTGTTAGCTGTTCGATTTTGACACCATAGGTATTTTTCTAATCTTCATATTACTTGGTTTCTCTTCTGACGTTCGTTATTGTTCATTTTTGGTTTCATTTTTCTTGGTTCATACATTTATTGAGTATTCTCAACAATAATTATTGTGTTGCAATGCTAGCAATGGAGACTAGGCATTATGGGTTAAATTTCACCAATTGTTCCATTTGTTTCTCGATGTAGAAAAAGGAGGCAGCAATCTCTAAAACACCTTCTACCAATCAAAGGTACACTATGCAGCTTATGAGTGTATTTATTCTAGCATACATAGCGTAGCTAGTAACTTAAGAAGTTTAGGTATGGATGTTATTTGATAGAGTAAATTAGAGTCGACTATTCTTCTGTTAGCTTTCAGTTAGACCATTATACAATTCTACATATATATTTTCTAGTCAACGTTTATCTTTTGTAAAAACTATATGATGATATATAACTATGCTACAAATTAGTGCATACCACTAATGCTTAATGCATGGTTCATACATTCTCATGCTATTGAAGTCAGAGATATCTGAAAATGTTGAGAAACTAACTCAATAAACCAAAATTGTTTTGGTTTTGGGTTGTTGTTGGAGACATGAATGCCCTGCACAGAGACTAACTCAATAAAGCGAAATTGTTTTGTCTCATCCCATTTTTGGTTTCTCTTCTGAAATTTTTTTTGTTTATTCTAATTAGTAATGGATAATACATGGATGTCTTCCAATCGATTGTCGAGAGAGTACGAGAATGGGGTATCAGAATTCGTTAAGTTTGTCGTTGCGCACGCTGAAGACCCCAGTAGAATGATATGTCCTTGCTTGGGTTGTTGTTATGGGAAACGGGTTGACGCAGTTCAGTTGACATCGCATCTAATGAGGCATGGAATTTATCGAAGTTATACATGTTGGAATTCGCATGGTGAGAAAAGTAACGAGAATGTTGAACCGGGGGATAGTACGACCTATGCCTCAAACTATAGTGGCGCAGATACATACGATTGTGATCGAGTTGAAGAGATTGCAGAAGCACTTGAAGGAGATCTTAAGGATTGTCCCGAAATGTTTGAGAGGTTGGTAAGTGATGCAGAGAAACCTTTGTATGATGGTTGCACTAAATTCACAAGATTGTCTGCGGTATTAAAGTTGTACAACTTAAAGGCGGGCAATGGATGGTCGGATAAAAGTTTCACAGAGTTATTAGCCCTTTTGAAAGATATGCTTCCTGAGGATAATGTTCTTCCCAATCGAACATGTGAGACCAAAAAGATGTTGTGATCTATTGGCATGAGCTATGATAAGATACATGCATGTCCAAACGATTGCGTTTTGTTTCGAAATGAGTATGCATCGTTAAATGAGTGTCCTAAATGCGGTGTCTCGCGATATAAGAACAAGTTGTCTCCAGCAAAAGTCTTGTGATATTTTCCTGTTATTCCGAGATTTAGACGCATGTTTCGTAGTGAAACCGATTCAAGACACTTGACCTGGCATGCAGATGAAAGAATTATAGATGGAAAGTATCGACATCCGGCAGATTCACCACAGTGGTTGAAAATTGATAATGATTATCCTGAATTTGGAGAAGAATCAAGAAACCTTCGCTTGGCATTATCTACTGATGGAATGAACCCACACGGTATCCAGAGTATCTCACACAGTACATGGCCTGTGATTATTATGATTTATAACCTACCTCCATGGCTATGTATGAAGCGTAAGTACATAATGTTGTCTATGTTGATTTCTGGACCTAAACAACCAGGGAATGACATAGACGTGTACTTGAAGCCCTTAATCGAAGATTTAAAGATTTTGTGGGAGACCGGTGTGGAGGTTTATGATGGATATAGGAAAGAAAGTTTCAACTTGAGGGCGATGTTGTTTGGCACAATTAATGATTTTCCAGCATACGGAAATCTATCAGGGTATAGCATAAAAGGTCAATGTGCGTGTCCTATTTGTGAAGATAAAACAGATTGGAAGTGCTTGGAGTTTGGTCAGAAGAATGTCTTTCTCGGTCATCGGAGATTCTTAAATTCAAATCATCACTACCGTGGATGGAGAAAGGCGTTCAATGGAGAGACAGAACAAGGCAGAGCTCCACCTATATTGACGGGTGATCAAATTTTTGAAAAGGTGAAAGATTTGGATACTCAGTACAGGTCAAATGATTTTAATTGTTTTCTTTATTACAGGTAAAATGGCTTTTATTACAGCAAATCGAGTTAGTTGCATAAAAAAAAAGGTATAAACACAATTATATGATATTTATGCATAGAAAATGTTAATTCTTGATCTTATACTTCACCTAACTAATTTTATGATATTTTAGGTTCATGCTATTGATATTGAACAAAAAGAGGTTGTTGCTAAGAAGACTGCGGCTAGCAAAAAAAACATACATCTCAGAGATGCTTTTGCTACTTAGTTTTATTTCTTTTTAAGTTATGAATTGGTTGTATATTTAGAATCTTTAGAAGTTAAACGATTATATATCAGTGGATTGTTGTATATGTATAGATTGTTGTATATAAGGCTTGTTGAATGCAATGTGTGAAAAAGGGCTTCAAATTATACAGTTTTAGGTGTACTGCTTCAATATACAGGTTGTCTAAAATAAATAAAAAATATAGCGCTTTTTAAAAAAAAAATTAAATAACCACCCACTTTAGAGGGCGCTTTCCAAAATAAGCGCCCTCTAAACCCTTTAAATTTCCACTTTAGAGGGCGCTTTCCAGTAAAAGCGCCCTCTAAACCCTTAAAAGTTTCCACTTTAGAGGGCGCTTTCCAGTAAAAGCGCCCTTTAAACCCTTAAAAGTTTCCACTTTAAAGGGCGCTTTCTTTAAAAAGCGCCCTCTAAAGTGGCCCTTAAAGGGCTTAAAGAGCCACTTTAGAGAGCGCTTTCACCAGGAAAAAAAGCGCTGTCTTTACCTATGCCAGCGCCAGATTAGATGGCGCTTTAAAGCGCTGTTATAGGCCAACAAAAGCGCCCTCTTTTCCCTTATTTGGCGTAGTGATGAAATTTGATTGAATTGTGTGAATGATGAAAATGTTGTTGTTAAACTCGTGAAATTCGATTGAATTGTGTGAATGATGAAAATGTTGTTGTTAAACCCAGGAAATTTGATTGAATTGTGTGAATGATGAAAATGTTGTTGTTAAACCCATGAAATTTGATTGAATTGTGGGAATGATGAAAATGTTGTTGTTAACCCATGAAATTTGATTGAATTGTGGTAATGATGAAAATGTTGTTGTTAAACCCATGAAACTTTATTGAATTGTCTGAATGATGAATGTAACACCCTTCTAAAATACCCCAAATATTTAATTAAAACAACAAAATATAAATCAGAGTAGATATGCAATTTTAAGGGTGTCACACTTGACACTTCACACCATTCACCAAATATAGTTTGTCATGCTCATTTATTAATCAACATAAGATATTGCACAATTCGCAGCGGATAGAGATCTAATCAATCATGCAAACCATGTAACACATTACATGTAAAGTTGTTCAACAACCAAAATGAAAACAAAGTAAAACATCCCGTCCCGATGTTACATCTACCAGAGCATGACCCACTAAGGAACTACACTAGACTCCAAGCACTAGCTTCTACTCAATCACTGCTCGTTACCCGAAACATAGTTGTAAGGGTGAGTTCCTCAATCGATATAATAAGCATTATAAAATATCATGTAATGCTAAGTAATTTAACACATTTCATCACCCAAATCAGATCACACATCCAGCAACGGCAACATCAACTCAAAATCATAATCATACTCAACCCAACACAAAACACACGTATAATATTGGAATACATCCATTCATATTATACGCCATACATACATTATGCAATGAGACTCTATGCATGCGGTACCGACTATTCGTGAACACATAGTTCAACCTCACCGATCAAACCCAGATACGGCTACCAAGCTCACTAGTCCCACTCATTTGAGACCTAGTGACTCACTCACTAATTCCTCACCATGGGAATTAGCTACCACCCCAAGGGCTATGCTATGCACGCTAAATCACCTAGCATGCAAACATCAACAACAATCCACAATAACTCACTCACTAATTCCTCACCATGGGAATTAGCTACCACCATAAAGGCCATGCTATGCACGCTAAATCACCTAGCATGCAACATCAACAACAATCCACAATGGACATATGCTCACACTCTAAGCCATAAACAGTCCGTTCACAATTGCATACATAACAGATACATTCACAGCATTATGCATACCATCATACATCATCAACATATTTATCACAGAATCATATTCATATCATGCCAAATAATAAATCACAGTATTAGCACACTCTACTAATACCTATACTGCTCAAAACAACGGGAAATGATCCCTACTACATCATACACCAATATAGGCCAAACGTCAAATATGTACACAATATTTGAATATCAATTTTTCACTTTTCCAACAGTGTTAACCGGTTAACGCCCTGGGTTAACCGGTTAACGCAACACAGAACACGCTTCCTGGCACATTTTAACAGTGTTAACCGGTTAACACCCTGGGTTAACCGGTTAACGCAAGACAGACAGCAATTTCTCATAATTCATAACAGTGTTAACCGGTTAACACCCTGGGTTAACCGGTTAACGCAAGACAGAAAGCTGTTCCTGCGCTAACACGAACAGAATGCAGAATCCCCCGCATTTCTCGCCGTCGGAGGACTTCCGGACCTCCGATTTCAATTCCGTAAAAAGCTACACGTCCAGAAATTTACGACTCACCCAACTATAGATTCAATCACAGTTTTTAACGTAATTTGGTCATCACAATTTGCAACATTCATCATCCATATTAGGGTCAATTCAATGGCTTATTACTACCCATTACATGTTAACCCATAATACCCATTAAACGACGATAAACCCCCCTTACCTGAGTTAATCCGGCAAACCCTTTAGCTTCAAGCTTTTCCCTTCTTCAACCCTTGTTCTCTTGCTCTTCCTCTTTGCCCTTTTCTCACTTTCTGTCGCTTCTCTGGTTTTCACGTGGAAAAACCCTTTTTACCAAATGGAACTCTTTATATATATTCCAACTTTATTATTCCAATAATAATACTCCAATAATATTCCAATTATTTAATTAAATTAATAAATATACTATTAACTTAAATTAAATAATTATCATATTTTTATCGGGGTGTTACAACTCTCCCCCACTAAAAGAGTTTTCGTCCTCGAAAACATACCTCAAGCGAATAACTCTGGATAAGACTCCTTCATCTGACTCTCAAGTTCCCAAGTCACATTGCCACCTGCTGGTCCTCCCCAAGCTACCTTTACCAAAACAATCTCTTTACCCCCCAACTGCTTCAACTCTCGATCCTCGATCCTCATAGGTGATGTTTCAACAGTCAGGTTATCTCTCACCTGTACATCATCTACTTTGACCACATGCGACAGATCAGGAATGTACCTCCTCAACTGAGACACATGAAAAACCTCATGCAAATTCGCAAGTGACGGCGGTAAAGCGATACGATAGGCTACCTCCCTTATCCTCTCCAAAATCTGATAAGGACCAATAAATCGAGGTGTCAACTTCTTCGATTTCAAAGCTCGACCAACCCCAGTTATCGGAGTAACACGAAGAAACACATGATCTCCCTCTTGAAATTCAAGTGACTTCCTCCTCTTGTCGTGATAACTCTTCTGACGACTCTGAGCAATCCTCATCCTCTCCCGAATCATCTTAATCTTTTCCGTAGTTTGTTGAACAATCTCCGGTCCAACCACAGCACTCTCACCGGACTTATACCAACATAAAGGTGTCCGACATCTCCTACCATACAAAGCTTCAAACGGTGCCATACCAATGCTCGAATGAAAACTATTGTTGTAGGTAAACTCAATCAAAGGTAAATAACAATCCCAAGCACCTCCCTTTTCCAAAACACAAGCCCTCAAAAGATCCTCCAGTGACTGAATCGTCCTCTCAGTCTGACCATCAGTCTGCGGATGATATGCAGAACTCAATCTCAGCTTAGTTCCCAAAGCCCTCTGCAAACCTTCCCAGAACTTCGATGTAAATCTAGGATCTCTGTCCGAAACAATACTCGACGGAATACCATGCAAACTTACAATTTTCTCAATATACAACTCAGCTAATCTCTCTAACGGATAATCCATTCTGATCGGAATGAAATGAGCCGATTTTGTCAATCTGTCAACAATCACCCAAATAGCTTCAAAATTCTTAATTGTCCTCGGTAAACCAGAAACAAAATCCATACTGATACTATCCCACTTCCACTCTGGAATAGCCAACGGTTGCATTAGCCCAGGCGGCTTCTGATGCTCAATCTTTGACTTCTGACAAGTCAAACAAGAATAAACAAAACTCGCAATTTCTCTTTTCATTCCCGGCCACCAAAATAACTTTTTCAAATCATGATACATCTTCGTAGCCCCAGGATGAATACTCAGGCCACTACGATGTCCTTCCTCAAGAATACTCTTCTTAAGTTCGGTAACATCCGGAATACACACCCGATTACCAAATTTCAAAACACCATTCTCATCAACTCTGAATTCACCACCTTGACCTTGATTCACTAGAGTCAACTTATCAACCAAAAGCACATCGGATTTCTGACCCTCTCTAATCTCATCCAGAATACCACTCGTTAACTTCAACATTCCCAATTTAACACTATTGTGAGTACTCTCACACACCAAACTCAAGTCTCTAAACTGCTCAATTAAATCCAATTCCTTAACCATTAACATAGACATATGCAATGATTTCCGACTCAATGCATCAGCCACTACGTTTGCTTTACCCGGATGGTAATTCAAACCAAAGTCATAATCCTTCAGAAACTCTAACCATCTTCTCTGTCTCATATTCAGCTCTTTCTGATCAAACAAATACTTTAAACTTTTATGGTCACTGAAAACCTCAAATCTTGACCCGTACAAGTAATGCCTCCATAACTTCAGAACAAACACCACAGCTGCCAACTCTAAATCGTGTGTCGGATAGTTCCTCTCATGAACCTTCAGTTGTCTCGAAGCATAAGCTACAACCTGCTTATTCTGCATCAAAACACCACCCAAACCCAACAATGAAGCATCACAGTAAACCTCAAATGGTTCCGATGGACTCGGTAATATCAGAATAGGAGCAGTAGTTAACCTTCTCTTTAACTCTTGAAAACCTTCTTCACATTTTGAGTCCCAAACAAACGCTTGCCCCTTTCTAGTCAACATCGTCAGCGGTAACGCCAACTTAGAAAATCCCTCAATGAATTTCCTATAATAACCTGCAAGTCCAAGGAAACTTCTTATCTCAGAAACTGACTTCGGAGCTTCCCACTTAGATACCGCTTCTATCTTAGAAGGATCAACAGCAACACCACCTCTTGAAATTACATGACCAAGAAAACTAACCTCTTCTAACCAAAATTCACACTTGGACAGTTTAGCAAATAACTTCTTTTCTCGTAGAACTCCTAACACCACTCTCAAATGTTCAGCATGCTCTTCTTCAGATTTCGAATACACCAAAATATCGTCAATAAACACCACAACAAACTTGTCTAGGTACGGATGGAAAATCCTATTCATATACTCCATAAATACTCCAGGCGCATTAGTCACACCAAAAGGCATTACAGAATACTCATAATGTCCATACCTTGTTCTGAAAGCAGTCTTCTGAATATCCTCAGTTTTCACACGTATCTGATGATACCCCGATCTCAAATCTATTTTGCTGAACACACTCGCACCAACCAACTGATCCATCAAATCATCAATCCTCGGCAAAGGATACCGATTCTTGATCGTCACTTTATTCAGTTGCCTATAGTCCACACACAACCTCATAGTACCTTCTTTCTTCTTAACCAATAACACTGGTGCACCCCACGGTGACACACTCGGACGAATAAATTTCTTATCCAACAGATCTTCCAGCTGACTCTTCAATTCAGTTAACTCAACAGCAGACATACGGTACGGAGCCATCGACATCGGCCTAGTACCAGGTACCAAATCAATCGAGAACTCAACTTCACGCTCTGGCGGTAATTCATTCACTTCTTCAGGAAACACATCAGGAAAATCACACACCACGGCTAGATCGCAAATCGCCAGTTTATCTTTAGCCTCCAAAGTCGCTAATAGCATAAACAACTCTGCCCCATCTGCTACTGCCTCATTCACCTGCCTTGCTGATAGAAACAAACTCTTTCCTTCCCCAATCTCAGGAAAGATCACAGTCTTATCAAAACAGTTGATATAAACTCGGTTAAACACCAACCAGTTCATACCCAGGATAACATCAATCTGCACTAGTGGAAGACACACGAGGTCCATCCCAAAGTCTCTACCAAAAATACTCAAAGGGCAATTTAAACAAACTGAAGTAGTAGTCACTGAACCCTTCGCAGGAGTATCAATCACCATACCCCCATGCATCTCAGATATCTCTAATTTAAGTTTCACAGCACAATCCAACGATATAAAGGAATGAGTCGCACCTGTGTCAATAATAGCTACAAGAGGAAAGCCATTAATATAACACGTACCTCGGATCAAACGATCATCTGTAGAAGTCTCAGAACCCGATAAAGCAAAGACCTTGCCTCCCGACTGGTTCTCTTTCTTCGGCTTAGGACACTGTGGGCTAATATGACCCACCTCTCCACAGTTGAAACAAGTCATAGTCTTCAACCGGCACTCTGCAGCCAAGTGACCACCTTTGCCACACTTGAAACACTTCTTCTCAGCACTGGTACACTCATGGATACGATGTCCAGCCTGACCACATCTGTAACACTTAGCAGGGGCACTGGAGTCTCCCCCACTAGGTCTCTTCATCCCACTCTGTCTCTGGAAACCTTTGCCAACTGCATACGGCTTCCCACGATCATTCTGATTCTTACCTTTCCTATCAACCCTCTGCTGATAGCTCTCCGTTCTGGCCTTGGTATCCTGTTCAAAAATCCTGCAACAGTCAACCAAGTCAGAAAACACTCTGATCCGCTGATACCCAATAGCCTGCTTGATCTCGGGACGTAACCCGTTCTCAAACTTCACACATTTTGAAAATTCCCCAGTAGCCTCATCATAGGGAGTGTAATACTTCGACAGCTCTGTGAACTTAGCAGCATACTCAGTAACAGACCGGTTGCCCTGCTTCAATTCTAAGAACTCTATCTCTTTCTTTCCTCTGACATCCTCCGGAAAGTACTTCCTCAGGAATCTCTCTCTGAACACCGCCCAAGTGATCTCAGCACCCCCAGCAGCTTCCAACTCAGTGCGGGCAGCAACCCACCAATCATCTGCTTCTTCTGACAGCATATGCGTACCGAACCTGACCTTCTGGTTATCGGCACACTCAGTCACTCGGAAGATCCTCTCGATCTCCTTCAACCACTTCTGAGCACCATCTGGATCGTATGCTCCCTTGAACATTGGAGGATTATTCTTCTGGAACTCACTCAGTTGACGAGCAGCTCCCAGTCCCACAACATTCGGATTTCCTCCAAGTACTCCAGCTAGCATACCCAGAGCCTCAGCAATCGCAGCATCGTCTCTACCTCTTCCAGCCATCTCTATTCTGAAAACCCAACAAGCTAAAACAATAAGTACTGATAGGGTTACACAACACCTATCACGTACAGGGAAACAGAATAATTACGACTCGACTCGACCGACTATGCTCTGATACCACTAATGTAACACCCTTCTAAAATACCCCAAATATTTAATTAAAACAACAAAATATAAATCAGAGTAGATATGCAATTTTAAGGGTGTCACACTTGACACTTCACACCATTCACCAAATATAGTTTGTCATGCTCAATTATTAATCAACATAAGATATTGCACAATTCGCAGCGGATCGAGATCTAATCAATCATGCAAACCATGTAACACATTACATGTAAAGTTGTTCAACAACCAAAATGAAAACAAAGTAAAACATCCCGTCCCGATGTTACATCTACCAGAGCATGACCCACTAAGGAACTACACTAGACTCCAAGCACTAGCTTCTACTCAATCACTGCTCGTTACCTGAAACATAGTTGTAAGGGTGAGTTCCTCAATCGATATAATAAGCATTATAAAATATCATGTAATGCTAAGTAATTTAACACATTTCATCACCCAAATCAGATCACACATCCAGCAACGACAACATCAACTCAAAATCATAATCATACTCAACCCAACACAATACACACGTATAATATTGGAATACATCCATTCATATTATACGCCATACATACATTATGCAATGAGACTCTATGCATGCGGTACCGACTATTCGTGAACACATAGTTCAACCTCACCGATCAAACCCAGATACGGCTACCAAGCTCACTAGTCCCACTCATTTGAGACCTAGTGACTCACTCACTAATTCCTCACCATGGGAATTAGCTACCACCCCAAGGGCTATGATATGCACGCTAAATCACCTAGCATGCAAACATCAACAACAATCCACAATAACTCACTCACTAATTCCTCACCATGGGAATTAGCTACCACCATAAAGGCCATGCTATGCACGCTAAATCACCTAGCATGCAACATCAACAACAATCCACAATGGACATATGCTCACACTCTAAGCCATAAACAGTCCATTCACAATTGCATACATAACAGATACATTCACAGCATTATGCATACCATCATACATCATCAACATATTTATCACAGAATCATATTCATATCATGCCAAATAATAAATCACAGTATTAGCACACTCTACTAATACCTATACTGCTCAAAACAACGGGAAATGATCCCTACTACATCATACACCAATATAGGCCAAACGTCAAATATGTACACAATATTTGAATATCAATTTTTCACTTTTCCAACAGTGTTAACCGGTTAACGCCCTGGGTTAACCGGTTAACGCAACACAGAACACGCTTCCTGGCACATTTTAACAGTGTTAACCGGTTAACGCCCTGGGTTAACCGGTTAACGCAAGACAGACAGCAATTTCTCATAATTCATAACAGTGTTAACCGGTTAACACCCTGGGTTAACCGGTTAACGCAAGACAGAAAGCTGTTCCTGCGCTAACACGAACAGAATGCAGAATCCCCCGCATTTCTCGCCGTCGGAGGACTTCCGGACCTCCGATTTCAATTCCGTAAAAAGCTACACGTCCAGAAATTTACGACTCACCCAACTATAGATTCAATCACAGTTTTTAACGTAATTTGGTCATCACAATTTGCAACATTCATCATCCAAATTAGGGTCAATTCAATGGCTTATTACTACCCATTACATGTTAACCCATAATACCCATTAAACGACGATAAACCCCCCTTACCTGAGTTAATCCGGCAAATCCTTTACCTTCAAGCTTTTCCCTTCTTCAACCCTTGTTCTCTTGCTCTTCCTCTTTGCCCTTTTCTCACTTTGTGTCGCTTCTCTGGTTTTCACGTGGAAAAACCCTTTTTACCAAATGGAACTCTTTATATATATTCCAACTTTATTATTCCAATAATAATACTCCAATAATATTCCAATTATTTAATTAAATTAATAAATATACTATTAACTTAAATTAAATAATTATCATATTTTTATCGGGGTGTTACAATGAACATGTTGCTATTAAATCCATGAAATTTGATAAAATTGTGGGAACGATGAAAGTGTTGGTGTTAAAACCCGTGAAATTTGATTGAATTGTGTGAATGATGAAAATGTTGATATTAAACCCATCAAATTGAATTATACGAATGATGAAAATGTTGATGTTAAACCCATGAAATTTGATTGAATTGGGTGAAATATAAAAAGGTTGTTGTTAAACCCATGAAATTTGATCGAATTGTTTGAATCATGAAAATGTTCCTATTAAATCCATGATATTTGATTGAATTATGTGAATGATGAAAATGTTGTTGTTAAACCCATGAAATTTGATTGAATTGTGTGAATGACTAAAATGTTGAGGTTAAACTCATGAAATTTGATTGAATTGTGTGAATGATGAAAATGTTCATATTAAACCCTTGAAATTTGATTGAATTGTGTGAATGATAAAAAAATTGTTGTTAAACCCATGAATTTTTTATTGAATTATGTGAATGATGAAAATGTTGAGGTTAAACCCATGAAAATTGATTGAATTGTGTGAACAATGAAAATGTTAATGTTAAACCAATGAAATTTGATTGAATTGTGTGAATGTTGAAAATGTTGTTTTTAAACCAATGAAATTTGACTCAATTGTGGGAATGATGAAAATGTTGTTGTTAAAGCCATGAAATTCGATTGAATTGTGTGAATAATGAAAATGTTGTTGTTAAAACCATGAAATTTGATTGAATTGTGGGAATGATAAAAATGTTGGATTTAAACCCATGAAATTTGATTGAATTGTGTAAATGATGAAAATAATGTATTTAAACCTATAAAATTTGATTGAATATTTGCAATAATGAAAATTTTGTTGTTAAATGTAATACCGTATTTCCTTAAATACCTAAATTCCTATTAATTGAGATCAATTAAGTTCGTATGTGCTCTAAAAGTTGTCAATTGCGATAAATAGAGTAAATAGTGAGTTCAGGTTGACTTAATTTATATTAATTGGGACTGGCATTTTATTAATTGGGACATTTTGGTAACACTAATAATGGGTCAATAGATCTGGTAGAACAAATAATACAAGTTTAGTGACACTTGAGATTTTTTTGTTACTAGTAACCACTTCCATACCACACATTCTCTTGGCCACTTGCTTATGATCTTTGACTCACTCACCACCACATGTTACTACCTACCATAAGCCATTTCATTTTCTCTATGTATCAGAAGGTTAGTGTGGAAAGAAGTAGCTCAAGGGAAAGGTAGAAGAAGAGAAAGCAAGGCTAGTGGAGAAGAGGAAGAAGAAGAAGAAGAAGAAGAAGAAGAAGAAGAAAGCTTGGAACCAACACCATCATCTCCATCATCATCATCTCATCTTCAACAACTTCTCCTCTTCCATTCTTGAGGTGGGTTCTAGTTAGAAACCATAGATTTCTAGAAGATTAGGATTGTAGAATCATAGACAAATCATGACAATCAATGTTATGTGATGAATATTTCTCTTGATGTTGTTGTTTTATGAACATGTGCTCGATATGTTCTTTATGATTGTTGTGATAACATGATTTGTTATGGTTGTGGTAAAATGGTTGGTTGTGATTATGACCTTGAAATCTTTGTGATTGTGAGCTTGGAATCCTTGATTTATATGTGTATAAGAACATGTAGTATGACGGGTTTTATTGGAAGAAGAAGTGGTATTTTGTTAGAAATGGAATAATAGAGGAAAAATGGTGTCTGTGAAGTGGGAATGTGAAAATGTGTGTGGACCAATCGATTGGTCCCTGCAACCAATCGATTGCACAACCTTTGTTTTGCAGAAAAATGTGATTGTTTACAAGACCAATCGATTGACGGTGCATTACAATCGATTGCACAAACTTTTTGTATATGAACAGTGGAAAATTTTTAGTGAGCCAATCGATTGACACTCAGGTTCAATCGATTGATCCTCAGCAAACTTTGAAAAACAGAAATGTGAGAGGAACTAATCGATTGGGCATTCCCAACCAATCGATTGACTTATGTTAAAAACTTCAAAATCCATTTCTTAAGTGTTTCTAAATGCATTCTTCCAACCATTAATCATTTGTGATGCTATGCTTATATTGAATACATGCCAATGGTGAAAATTGTATGATGAATCTAGTGAGTTGACCTAGGATTGAAATTAGGTCATGAGTTAGGTTTATAACCTAGATAATATGAGAATACGATATTCATTTCGTACGATGCTTATGTGGGGGTCGTGGATGAATGGTTGTTGTGTTTGAGAGTGAGACGCATTGTATGGAACATGTCATGTTATTGTTGTGTATTGTGGTGAATGAAGTCACCTGTAATTGATGGATTTTGTTATGGTTCGTGGAACCGATGATTTGTGGAACCGATCATGTATTCAGAATGTGTGTTTCCTGTGATGGTACACATCTCTATTTGGTATGCTTAGATGAGTAAGCATTGGGATGTGGGACCGATGATTCGAGCCTCAATTGGGTTTGAGTCCCAACCATGGTGGACATGGGGGAAAGGTGGACACCTAAGTGGGTTAGAGCCCCATACGGTGAAAGAGACTCAAAGTGGGCTCGAGTCCCATACGAGTGACGGTTCCCAAAAGTGGGTTCGAGTCCCATACGAGTGACGGTTCTCAAAAGTGGGTTCGAGTCCCATAGGGGGACCTGATATCCACCGTGAAAGTCGAATCATATGAGCATGCATGAATCGGGTCTGGCTTAGACGTAAGTCCGTTCGGTAATTGATGCATCGTGATCTGAATAATGATCGTGGTTGAATTTTGAGAACTCAGGTGCATGTTGCCATACATTGTGAGTTAGTTTCCTCATCGTTCAAGTCTTCGTTCCCTTGTTGACTTGAGTTGTATATTGTTAGAAAAAATGAATATTGATTAGAAAACCCTGTAGAGCCGAGTCGGCCCATAAGATAGGGAACCCACTAAGATTATTATCTCACCCCATGTTGTTGATTATTTTTCAGGTGGTTCTGAGCAGGAGAAGGGTAAGGGCAAGATAGGGTGATGCCTTGCCTACCTGATCGATGATGGTTACTCCGCTGTGCATATATTTTGGGGTCAATGTTTAGTGATCTAGATCTAGTTGTTTTATTTTGGGCACTTTTGTGTACATTTTGTGCCATGTTACGTTTCTTTGGGACATGTATGTATATGTACACCATATCGATAGGCGCTAATGTATTTCAGTACAAGTTTTACCCTATGTATAATATGTATTCTAGACATATATTATATGTGGGTGTTACAGTTGGTATCAGAGTAGGTCGTATCCTCAACCTAGCCATGAAATATTATAAGTATTTCTTTCTGCCTCATATGTGGGTTGTCATCATTGTCCTTGGTGTTATATTCCTAGTATTGAGCCTGGTAAACTTAATCCTATTTGTATGACATTCAGGATCATGGCTGACAGACGCAAAGGTCGTGGTAGACCCATAACCCAGAATTCAGACTCTGAACCGCCAAGTGGTAGTGAAGGTTTTCAATGGCCAAAGTTTGTGCAACATATGCAACTGCAATAGAACCAATTGATGCAACAGATGATGCAGCAGTGGAATGGTGGTTTGCATCCTTAGGTTAAACCCATGAAATTTTATTGAATTGTGTGAAGGATGAAAATGTTATTGCTAAACCTATGAAGTTTGATTGAATTGTGTGAATGATGAAAATGTTGTTGTTAAACCCTTGAAGATAAATTGAATTATGGGAATGATGAAATTGTTGATGTTAAACCCATGAAATTTAATTGAATTATGTGAATGCTGAAAATTTTAGGTTAAACCCATGAAATTTTATTGAATTTTGTGAATGATGAAAATGTTGTTGTTAAACCTATGAAATTTGATTGAATTGTGTGAATGATAAAAATTCATTGTTAAACCCATGAAATTTGATTGAATTATGTGAATGATGATAATGTTGAGGTTAAACCCATGAAAATTGATTGAATTGTGTGAACAATGAAAATGTTGATGTTAAACCCAAGAAATTTGATTGAATTGTGTGAATGATGAAAATGTTGTTGTTAAACCTATGAAATTTGATTAAATTGTGTGAATGATGAAAATGTTGTTGTTAAACCCATGAAATTTGATTGAATTGTGGGAATGATAAAAATTATGCAGTTAAACCCATGAAATTTGATTGAATTGTGTGAATAATGAAAATGTTGTTGTAAAACCCATGAAATTTGATTGAGTTGTGTGAATGATGAAAATGTTTAGGTTAAACCAATGAAATTTTATTGAATTGTGTGAAGGATGAAAATGTTATTGTTAAACCTATGAAGTTTAATTGAATTGTGTGAATGATGAAAATGTTGTTGTTAAATCCTTGAAGATAAATTGAATTATGGGAATGATGAAAATGTTGATGTTAAACCCATGAAATTTGATTGAATTGTGTGAATGATGAAAATGTTGCTTTTAAACCCATGAAAATGGATTGAATTATGGGAATAATGAAATTGTCGTTTTTAAACCCATGAAATTTGATTGAATTGTGTGAATGCTGAAAATCTTTAGGTTAAACCCATGAAAGTTGATTGAATTTTGTGAATGATGAAAATGGTGTTGTTAAACCTATGAAATCTGATTAAATTGTGTGAATGATGAAAATGTTGTTTTTAAACACATGAAATTTGATTGAATTGTGTGAAAGATGAAAATGTTATTTTTAAACACGTGAAATTTGATTGAATTGTGTAAATCATAAAAATGTTGTTGTTAAACCCATGAAATTTCATTGAATTGTATGAATGATGAAAATGTTTAGGTTAAACCCATGATATTTTATTGAATTGTGTGAATGATCAAAATGTTGTTGTTAAACCCTTGAAGATAAATTGAATTATAGGAATAATGAAAATGTTGATGTCAAACCCATGAAATTTGATTGAATTGTGTGAATGATGAAATGTTGCAGTTAAACCCATGAAATTTGATTGAATTGTGTGAAGGATGAAAATGTTGTTGTTAATCCCGTGAAATTTTATTGAATTGTGTGAATGATGAAAATGTTTAGGTTAAACACATGAAATTTTATTCAATTGTGTGAATGATGAAAATGTTGTTGTTAAACGTATGAAATTTGAATGAATTTTGTGAATGATGAAAATGTTGTTGTTAAACCCATGAAAATAAAATGAATTACGGGAATGATGAAAATGTTGATGTTAAACCCATGAAATTTGATTGAATTGTGTGAGTGATGAAAATGTTGTTCTTAAACCCACGAAATTTGATTAAATTATGTGAATGATGAAAATGTGGTAGTTAAACCCATGAAATTTTATTTTATTGTGTGAATGATTAAAATGTTGTTTTTAAACCCATCAAATTTTATTGAATTATGGGAATGATGAAAATGTTGTTGTTAACCCGTGAAATTTGATTGAATTGTGGTACTGATGAAAATGTTGCTATTAAATCCATGAAAATCGATAAAATTGTGGGAATGATGAAAGTGTTGGTGTTAAAACCCATGAAATTTGATTCAATTGTGTGAATGATGAAAATGTTGATATTAACCCCATCAAATTGAATTATACGAATGATGAAAATGTTGATGTTAAACCCATGAAATTTGATTGAATTGGTGAAATATAAAAAGGTTGTTGTTAAACCCATGAAATTTGATTGAATTGTTTGAATCATGAAAATGTTCCTACTAAATCCATGATATTTGATTGAATTATGTGAATGATGAAAATGTTGTTGTTAAACCCATGAAATTTGATTGAATTGTGTGAATGACTAAAATATTGAGGTTAAACTCATGAAATTTGATTGAATTGTGTGAATGATGAAAATGTTCATATTAAACCCTTGAAATTTGATTGAATAGTGTGAATGATAAAAAAATTGTTGTTAAACCCATGAATTTTTTATTGAATTATGTGAATGATGAAAATGTTGAGGTTAAATCCATGAAAATTGATTGAATTGTGTGAACAATGAAAATGTTGATGTCAAACCAATGAAATTTGATTGAATTGTGTGAATGATGAAAATGTTTAGGTTAAACCCATGAAATTTTATTGAATTGCATGAAGGATGAAAATGTTATTGTTAAACCTATGAAGTTTCATTGAATTGTGTGAATGATGAAAATGTTGTTGTTAAACCCTTGAAGATAAATTGAATTATGGGAATGATGAAAATGTTGATGTCAAACCCATGAAATTTGATTGAATTGTGTGAATGATGAAAATGTTGCTTTTAAACCCATGAAAATGGATTGAAATATGGGAATGATGAAATTGTCGTTGTTAAACCCATGAAATTTGATTGAATTGTGTGAATGCTGAAAATGTTTAGGTTAAACCCATGAAAGTTGATTGAATTTTATGAATGATGAAAATGGTGTTGCTAAACCTATGAAATCTGATTAAATTGTGTGGATGATGAAAATGTTGTTTTTAATCACATGAAATTTGATTGAATTGTGTGAATGATGAAAATGTTGTTTTTAAACACGTGAAATTTGATTGAATTGTGTAAATGATAAAAATGTTGTTGTTAAACCCATGAAATTTCATTGAATTGTGTGAATGATGAAAATGTTTAGGTTAAATCCATGATATTTTATTGAATTGTGTGAATGATGAAAATGTTGTTGTTAAACCTATGAAATTTGATTGAATTGTGTGAATGATGAAAATGTTGTTGTTAAACCCTTGAAGATAAATTGAATTATGGAAATGATGAAAATGTTGATGTTAAACCCATGAAATTTGATTGAATTGTGTGAATGATGAAAATGTTGCCTTTAAACCCATGAAAATGGATTGAAATATGGGAATGATGAAATTGTCGTTGTTAAATCCATGAAATTTGATTGAATTGTGTGAATGCTGAAAATGTTTAGGTTAAACCCATGAAAGTTGATTGAATTTTATGAATATTGAAAATGGTGTTGTTAAACCTATGAAATCTGATTAAATTGTGTGAATGATGAAAATGTTGTTTTTAATCACATGAAATTTGATTGAATTGTGTGAATGATGAAAATGTTGTTTTTAAACACGTGAAATTTGATTGTATTGTGTAAATGATAAAAATGTTGTTGTTAAACCCATGAAATTTCATTGAATTGTGTGAATGATGAAAATGTTTAGGTTAAACCCATGATATTTTATTGAATTGTGTGAATGATGAAAATGTTGTTGTTAAACCTATGAAATTTGATTGAATTGTGTGAATGATGAAAATGTTGCAGTTAAACCCATAAAATTTGATTGAATTGTGTGAATGATGAAAATGTTGTTGTTAAACTCGTGAAATTTTATTGAATTGTGTGAATGATGAAAATGTTTAGGTTAAACACATGAAATTTTATTAAATTGTGTGAATGATGAAAATGTTGTTGTTAAACGTATGAAATTTTATTGAATTGTGTGAATGATGAAAATGTTGTTTTTAAACACGTGAAATTTGATTGTATTGTGTAAATGATAAAAATGTAGTTGTTAAACCCATGAAATTTCATTGAATTGTGTGAATGATGAAAATGTTTAGGTTAAACACATGAAATTTTATTAAATTGTGTGAATGATGAAAATGTTGCAGTTAAACCCATGAAATTTGATTGAATTGTGTGAATGATGAAAATGTTGTTGTTAAACCCGTGAAATTTTATTGAATTGTGTGAATGATAAAAATGTTTAGGTTAAACACATGAAATTTTATTGAATTGTGAGAATGATGAAAATGTTGTTGTTAAACGTATGAAATTTGATTCAATTTTGTGAATGATGAAAATGTTGTTGTTAAACCCATGAAAATAAAATGAATTACGGGAATGATGAAAATGTTGATGTAAACCCATGAAATTTGATTGAATTGTGTGAATGATGAAAATGTTGTTCTTAAACCCACGAAATTTGATTAAATTATGTGAATGATGAAAATTTGGTAGTTAAACCCATGAAATTTGATTTTATTGTGTGAATGATTAAAATGTTATTTTTAAACCAATCAAATTTTATTGAATTATGGGAATGATGAAAATGTTGTTGTTAACCCGTGAAATTTGATTGAATTGTGGTAATGATGAAAATCATGCAGTTAAACCCATGAAATTTGATTGAATTGTGTGAATAATGAAAATGTTGTTGTAAAACCCATGAAATTTGATTGAGTTGTGTGAATGATGAAAATGTTTAGGTTAAACCCATGAAATTTTATTGAATTGTGTGAAGGATGAAAATGTTATTGTTAAACCTATGAAGTTTGATTGAATTGTGTGAATGATGAAAATGTTGTTGTTAAACGTATGAAATTTGATTGAATTGTGTGAATGATGAAAATGTTGTTTTTAAACACGTGAAATTTGATTGTATTGTGTAAATGATAAAAATGTTGTTGTTAAACCCATGAAATTTCATTGAATTGTGTGAATGATGAAAATGTTTAGGTTATCCCATGATATTTTATTGAATTGTGTGAATGATGAAAATGTTGTTGTTAAACCTTAGAAATTTGATTGAATTGTGTGAATGATGAAAATGTTGCAGTTAAACCCATGAAATTTGATTGAATTGTGTGAATGATGAAAATGTTGTTGTTAAACCCGTGAAATTTTATTGAATTGTGTGAATGATGAAAATGTTTAGGTTAAACACATGAAATTTTATTGAATTGTGTGAATGATGAAAATGTTGTTGTTAAACGTATGAAATTTGATTGAATTTTGTGAATGATGAAAATGTTGTTGTTAAACCCATGAAAATAAAATGAATTACGGGAATGATGAAAATGTTGATGTAAACCCATGAAACTTGATTGAATTGTGTGAATGATGAAAATGTTGTTCTTAAACCCACGAAGTTTGATTAAATTATGTGAATGATGAAAATGTGGTAGTTAAACCCATGAAATTTGATTTTATTGTGTGAATGATTAAAATGTTGTTTTTAAACCCATCAAATTTTATTGAATTATGGGAATGATGAAAATGTTGTTGTTAACCCATGAAATTTGATTGAATTGTGGTAATGATGAAAATCATGCAGTTAAACCCATGAAATTTGATTGAATTGTGTGAATAATGAAAATGTTGTTGTAAAACCCATGAAATTTGATTGAGTTGTGTGAATGATGAAAATGTTTAGGTTAAACCCATGAAATTTTATTGAATTGTGTGAAGGATGAAAATGTTATTGTTAAACCTATGAAGTTTGATTCAATTGTGTGAATGATGAAAATGTTGTTGTTAACCGTATGAAATTTGATTGAATTGTGTGAATGATGAAAATGTTGTTTTTAAACACGTGAAATTTGATTGTATTGTGTAAATGATAAAAATGTTGTTGTTAAACCCATGAAATTTCATTGAATTGTGTGAATGATGAAAATGTTTAGGTTAAACCCATGATATTTTATTGAATTGTGTGAATGATGAAAATGTGTTGTTAAACCTATGAAATTTGATTGAATTGTGTGAATGATGAAAATGTTGCAGTTAAACCCATGAAATTTGATTGAATTGTGTGAATGATGAAAATGTTGTTGTTAAACCCGTGAAATTTATTGAATTGTGTGAATGATGAAAATGTTTAGGTTAAACACATGAAATTTATTAAATTGTGTGAATGATGAAAATGTTGTTGTTAAACGTATGAAATTTTATTGAATTGTGTGAATGATGAAAATGTTGTTTTTAAACACGTGAAATTTGATTGTATTGTGTAAATGATAAAAATGTAGTTGTTAAACCCATGAAATTTCATTGAATTGTGTGAATGATGAAAATGTTTAGGTTAAACACATGAAATTTTATTAAATTGTGTGAATGATGAAAATGTTGCAGTTAAACCCATGAAATTTGATTGAATTGTGTGAATGATGAAAATGTTGTTGTTAAACCCGTGAAATTTATTGAATTGTGTGAATGATAAAATGTTTAGGTTAAACACATGAAATTTTATTGAATTGTGAGAATGATGAAAATGTTGTTGTTAAACGTATGAAATTTGATTCAATTTTGTGAATGATGAAAATGTTGTTGTTAAACCCATGAAAATAAAATGAATTACGGGAATGATGAAAATGTTGATGTAAACCCATGAAATTTGATTGAATTGTGTGAATGATGAAAATGTTGTTCTTAAACCCACGAAATTTGATTAAATTATGTGAATGATGAAAATTTGGTAGTTAAACCCATGAAATTTGATTTTATTGTGTGAATGATTAAAATGTTATTTTTAAACCAATCAAATTTTATTGAATTATGGGAATGATGAAAATGTTGTTGTTAACCCGTGAAATTTGATTGAATTGTGGTAATGATGAAAATCATGCAGTTAAACCCATGAAATTTGATTGAATTGTGTGAATAATGAAAATGTTGTTGTAAAACCCATGAAATTTGATTGAGTTGTGTGAATGATGAAAATGTTTAGGTTAAACCCATGAAATTTTATTGAATTGTGTGAAGGATGAAAATGTTATTGTTAAACCTATGAAGTTTGATTGAATTGTGTGAATGATGAAAATGTTGTTGTTAACGTATGAAATTTGATTGAATTGTGTGAATGATGAAAATGTTGTTTTAAACACGTGAAATTTGATTGTATTGTGTAAATGATAAAAATGTTGTTGTTAAACCCATGAAATTTCATTGAATTGTGTGAATGATGAAAATGTTTAGGTTAACCCATGAAATTTTATTGAATTGTGTGAATGATGAAAATGTTGTTGTTAAACCTTAGAAATTTGATTGAATTGTGTGAATGATGAAAATGTTGCAGTTAAACCCATGAAATTTGATTGAATTGTGTGAATGATGAAAATGTTGTTGTTAAACCCGTGAAATTTTATTGAATTGTGTGAATGATGAAAATGTTTAGGTTAAACACATGAAATTTTATTGAATTGTGTGAATGATGAAAATGTTGTTGTTAAACGTATGAAATTTGATTGAATTTTGTGAATGATGAAAATGTTGTTGTTAAACCCATGAAATAAAATGAATTACGGGAATGATGAAAATGTTGATGTAAACCCATGAAACTTGATTGAATTGTGTGAATGATGAAAATGTTGTTCTTAAACCCACGAATTTGATTAAATTATGAATGATGAAAATGTGGTAGTTAAACCCATGAAATTTGATTTTATTGTGTGAATGATTAAAATGTTGTTTTTAAACCCATCAAATTTTATTGAATTATGGGAATGATGAAAATGTTGTTGTTAACCCATGAAATTTGATTGAATTGTGTAATGATGAAAATCATGCAGTTAAACCCATGAAATTTGATTGAATTGTGTGAATAATGAAAATGTTGTTGTAAAACCCATGAAATTTGATTGAGTTGTGTGAATGATGAAAATGTTTAGGTTAAACCCATGAAT
Source organism: Lathyrus oleraceus (assembly GCF_024323335.1). Lineage (NCBI taxonomy): Eukaryota > Viridiplantae > Streptophyta > Magnoliopsida > Fabales > Fabaceae > Lathyrus > Lathyrus oleraceus. The sequence continues at coordinate 63,623 of NW_026112523.1, forward strand.
TTTATTGAATTGTGTGAAGGATGAAAATGTTATTGTTAAACCTATGAAGTTTGATTCATTGTGTGAATGATGAAAATGTTGTTGTTAACCGTATGAAATTTGATTGAATTGTGTGAATGATGAAAATGTTGTTTTTAACACGTGAAATTTGATTGTATTGTGTAATGATAAAAATGTTGTTGTTAAACCCATGAAATTTCATTGAATTGTGTGAATGATGAAAATGTTTAGGTTAAACCCATGATATTTTATTGAATTGTGTGAATGATGAAAATGTTGTTGTTAAACCTATGAAATTTGATTGAATTGTGTGAATGATGAAAATGTTGCAGTTAAACCCATGAAATTTGATTGAATTGTGTGAATGATGAAAATGTTGTTGTTAAACCCGTGAAATTTTATTGAATTGTGTGAATGATGAAAATGTTTAGGTTAAACACATGAAATTTGATTGAATTGTGTGAATGATGAAAATGTTGTTGTTAAACGTATGAAATTTTATTGAATTGTGTGAATGATGAAAATGTTGTTGTAAACCCATGAAAATAAATGAATTACGGGAATGATGAAAATGTTGATGTAAACCCATGAAATTTGATTGAATTGTGTGAATGATGAAAATGTTGTTCTTAAACCCACGAAATTTGATTAAATTATGTGAATGATGAAAATGTGGTAGTTAAACCTATGAAATTTGATTTTATTGTGTGAATGATTAAAATGTTATTTTTAAACCCATCAAATTTTATTGAATTATGGGAATGATGAAAATGTTGTTGTTAACCCGTGAAATTTGATTGAATTGTGGTAATGATGAAAATCATGCAGTTAAACCCATGAAATTTGATTGAATTGTGTGAATAATGAAAATGTTGTTGTAAACCCATGAAATTTGATTGAGTTGTGTGAATGATGAAAATGTTTAGGTTAAACCCATGAAATTTTATTGAATTGTGTGAAGGATGAAAATGTTATTGTTAAACCTATGAAGTTTGATTGAATTGTGTGAATGATGAAAATGTTGTTGTTAAACGTATGAAATTTGATTGAATTGTGTGAATGATGAAAATGTTGTTTTTAAACACGTGAAATTTGATTGTATTGTGTAAATGATAAAAATGTTGTTGTTAAACCCATGAAATTTCATTGAATTGTGTGAATGATGAAAATGTTTAGGTTATCCCATGATATTTATTGAATTGTGTGAATGATGAAAATGTTGTTGTTAAACCTTAGAAATTTGATTGAATTGTGTGAATGATGAAAATGTTGCAGTTAAACCCATGAAATTTGATTGAATTGTGTGAATGATGAAAATGTTGTTGTTAAACCCGTGAAATTTTATTGAATTGTGTGAATGATGAAAATGTTTAGGTTAAACACATGAAATTTTATTGAATTGTGTGAATGATGAAAATGTTGTTGTTAAACGTATGAAATTTGATTGAATTTGTGAATGATGAAAATGTTGTTGTTAAACCCATGAAAATAAAATGAATTACGGGAATGATGAAAATGTTGATGTAAACCCATGAAACTTGATTGAATTGTGTGAATGATGAAAATGTTGTTCTTAAACCCGAAGTTTGATTAAATTATGTGAATGATGAAAATGTGGTAGTTAAACCCATGAATTTGATTTTATTGTGTGAATGATTAAAATGTTATTTTAAACCCATCAAATTTTATTGAATTATGGGAATGATGAAAATGTTGTTGTTAACCCGTGAAATTTGATTGAATTGTGGTAATGATGAAAATCATGCAGTTAAACCCATGAAATTTGATTGAATTGTGTGAATAATGAAAATGTTGTTGTAAAACCATGAAATTTGATTGAGTTGTGTGAATGATGAAATGTTTAGGTTAAACCCATGAAATTTTATTGAATTGTGTGAAGGATGAAAATGTTATTGTTAAACCTATGAAGTTTGATTGAATTGTGTGAATGATGAAAATGTTGTTGTTAACCCATGAAATTTGATTGAATTGTGTGAATGATGAAAATGTTGTTTTTAAAACACGTGAAATTTGATTGTATTGTGTAATGATAAAAATGTTGTTGTTAAACCCATGAAATTTCATTGAATTGTGTGAATGATGAAAATGTTTAGGTTAAACCCATGATATTTTATTGAATTGTGTGAATGATGAAAATGTTGTTGTTAAACCTATGAAATTTGATTGAATTGTGTGAATGATGAAAATGTTGCAGTTAAACCCATGAAATTTGATTGAATTGTGTGAATGATGAAAATGTTGTTGTTAAACCCGTGAAATTTTATTGAATTGTGTGAATGATGAAAATGTTTAGGTTAAACACATGAAATTTGATTGAATTGTGTGAATGATGAAAATGTTTGTGAAACGTATGAAATTTGATTGAATTTGTGAATGATGAAAATGTTGTTGTTAAACCCATGAAAATAAAATGAATTACGGGAATGATGAAAATGTTGATGTAAACCCATGAAATTTGATTGAATTGTGTGAATGATGAAAATGTTGTTCTTAAACCCACGAAATTTGATTAAATTATGTGAATGATGAAAATGTGGTAGTTAAACCCATGAAATTTGATTTTATTGTGTGAATGATTAAAATGTTATTTTTAACCCATCAAATTTTATTGAATTATGGGAATGATGAAAATGTTGTTGTTAACCCGTGAAATTTGATTGAATTGTGGTAATGATGAAAATCATGCAGTTAAACCCATGAAATTTGATTGAATTGTGTGAATAATGAAAATGTTGTTGTAAAACCCATGAAATTTGATTGAGTTGTGTGAATGATGAAAATGTTTAGGTTAAACCCATGAAATTTTATTGAATTGTGTGAAGGATGAAAATGTTATTGTTAAACCTATGAAGTTTGATTCAATTGTGTGAATGATGAAAATGTTGTTGTTAAACCGTATGAAATTTGATTGAATTGTGTGAATGATGAAAATGTTGTTTTTAAACACGTGAAATTTGATTGTATTGTGTAAATGATAAAAATGTTGTTGTTAAACCCATGAAATTTCATTGAATTGTGTGAATGATGAAAATGTTTAGGTTAAACCCATGATATTTTATTGAATTGTGTGAATGATGAAAATGTTGTTGTTAAACCTATGAAATTTGATTGAATTGTGTGAATGATGAAATGTTGCAGTTAAACCCATGAAATTTGATTGAATTGTGTGAATGATGAAAATGTTGTTGTTAAACCGTGAATTTTATTGAATTGTGTGTGATGATGAAAATGTTTAGGTTAAAACATGAATTTGATTGAATTGTGTGAATGATGAAAATGTTGTTGTTGAAACGTATGAAATTTGATTGAATTTTGTGAATGATGAAAATGTTGTTGTTAAACCATGAAAATAAAATGAATTACGGGAATGATGAAAATGTTGATGTAAACCCATGAAATTTGATTGAATTGTGTGAATGATGAAAATGTTGTTCTTAAACCCACGAAATTTGATTAAATTATGTGAATGATGAAAATGTGGTAGTAAACCCATGAAATTTGATTTTAATTGTGTGAATGATTAAAATGTTTTTTTAAACCCATCAAATTTTATTGAATTATGGGAATGATGAAAATGTTGTTGTTAAACCCGTGAAATTTGATTGAATTGTGGTAATGATGAAAATCATGCAGTTAAACCCATGAAATTTGATTGAATTGTGTGAATAATGAAAATGTTGTTGTAAAACCCATGAAATTTGATTGAGTTGTGTGAATGATGAAAATGTTTAGGTTAAACCCATGAAATTTTATTGAATTGTGTGAAGGATGAAAATGTTATTGTTAAACCTATGAAGTTTGATTGAATTGTGTGAATGATGAAAATGTTGTTGTTAACCCTTGAAGATAAATTGAATTATGGAAATGATGAAAATGTTGATGTTAAACCCATGAAATTTGATTGAATTGTGTGAATGATGAAAATGTTGCTTTTGAACCCATGAAATGGATTGAAATATGGAATGATGAAATGTCGTTGTTAAACCCATGAAATTTGATTGAATTGTGTGATGCTGAAAATGTTTAGGTTAAACCCATGAAAGTTGATTGAATTGTGTGAATGATGAAAATGGTGTTGTTAAACCTATGAAATCTGATTGATTGTGTGAATGATGAAAATGTTTTTTTAATCACATGAAATTTGATTGAATTGTGTGAATGATGAAAATGTTGTTTTTAAACACGTGAAATTTGATTGTATTGTGTAAATGATAAAATGTTGTTGTTAAACCGTATGAAATTTGATTGAATTGTGTGAATGATGAAATGTTGTTTTTAAACACGTGAAATTTGATTGTATTGTGTAAATGATAAAAATGTTGTTGTTAAATCCATGAAATTTCATTGAATTGTGTGAATGATGAAAATGTTTAGTTAAACCCATGAATTTTATTGAATTGTGTGAATGATGAAAATGTTGTTGTTAAACCTATGAAATTTGATTGAATTGTGTGAATGATGAAAATGTTGCAGTTAAACCCATGAAATTTGATTGAATTGTGTGAATGATGAAAATGTTGTTGTTAAACCCGTGAAATTTTATTGAATTGTGTGAATGATGAAAATGTTTAGGTTAAACACATGAAATTTTATTGAATTGTGTGAATGATGAAAATGTTGTTGTTAAACGTATGAAATTTGATTGAATTTTGTGAATGATGAAAATGTTGTTGTTAAACCCATGAAAATAAAATGAATTACGGGAATGATGAAAATGTTGATGTAAACCCATGAAATTTGATTGAATTGTGTGAATGATGAAAATGTTGTTCTTAAACCCACGAAATTTGATTAAATTATGTGAATGATGAAAATGTGGTAGTTAAACCCATGAAATTTGATTTTATTGTGTGAATGATTAAAATGTTATTTTTAAACCCATCAAATTTTATTGAATTATGGGAATGATGAAAATGTTGTTGTTAACCCGTGAAATTTGATTGAATTGTGGTAATGATGAAAATCATGCAGTTAAACCCATGAAATTTGATTGAATTGTGTGAATAATGAAAATGTTGTTGTAAAACCCATGAAATTTGATTGAGTTGTGTGAATGATGAAAATGTTTAGGTTAAACCCATGAAATTTTATTGAATTGTGTGAAGGATGAAAATGTTATTGTTAAACCTATGAAGTTTGATTCAATTGTGTGAATGATGAAAATGTTGTTGTTAACCGTATGAAATTTGATTGAATTGTGTGAATGATGAAAATGTTGTTTTTAAACACGTGAAATTTGATTGTATTGTGTAAATGATAAAATGTTGTTGTTAAACCCATGAAATTTCATTGAATTGTGTGAATGATGAAAATGTTTAGGTTAAACCCATGATATTTTATTGAATTGTGTGAATGATGAAAATGTTGTTGTTAAACCTATGAAATTTGATTGAATTGTGTGAATGATGAAAATGTTGCAGTTAAACCCATGAAATTTGATTGAATTGTGTGAATGATGAAAATGTTGTTGTTAAACCCGTGAAATTTTATTGAATTGTGTGAATGATGAAAATGTTTAGGTTAAACACATGAAATTGATTGAATTGTGTGAATGATGAAAATGTTGTTGTGAAACGTATGAAATTTGATTGAATTTTGTGAATGATGAAAATGTTGTTGTTAAACCCATGAAAATAAAATGAATTACGGGAATGATGAAAATGTTGATGTAAACCCATGAAATTTGATTGAATTGTGTGAATGATGAAAATGTTGTTCTTAAACCCACGAAATTTGATTAAATTATGTGAATGATGAAAATGTGGTAGTTAAACCCATGAAATTTGATTTTATTGTGTGAATGATTAAAATGTTATTTTTAAACCCATCAAATTTTATTGAATTATGGGAATGATGAAAATGTTGTTGTTAACCCGTGAAATTTGATTGAATTGTGGTAATGATGAAAATCATGCAGTTAAACCCATGAAATTTGATTGAATTGTGTGAATAATGAAAATGTTGTTGTAAAACCCATGAAATTTGATTGAGTTGTGTGAATGATGAAAATGTTTAGGTTAAACCCATGAAATTTTATTGAATTGTGTGAAGGATGAAAATGTTATTGTTAAACCTATGAAGTTTGATTGAATTGTGTGAATGATGAAAATGTTGTTGTTAAACCCTTGAAGATAAATTGAATTATGGAAATGATGAAAATGTTGATGTTAAACCCATGAAATTTGATTGAATTGTGTGAATGATGAAAATGTTGCTTTTGAACCCATGAAAATGGATTGAAATATGGGAATGATGAAATTGTCGTTGTTAAACCCATGAAATTTGATTGAATTGTGTGATGCTGAAAATGTTTAGGTTAAACCCATGAAAGTTGATTGAATTTTATGAATGATGAAAATGGTGTTGTTAAACCTATGAAATTGATTAAATTGTGTGAATGATGAAAATGTTGTTTTTAATCACATGAAATTTGATTGAATTGTGTGAATGATGAAAATGTTGTTTTTAAACACGTGAAATTTGATTGTATTGTGTAAATGATAAAAATGTTGTTGTTAAACCCATGAAATTTCATTGAATTGTGTGAATGATGAAAATGTTTAGGTTAAACCCATGATATTTTATTGAATTGTGTGAATGATGAAAATGTTGTTGTTAAACCTATGAAATTTGATTGAATTGTGTGAATGATGAAAATGTTGTTGTTAAACCCTTGAAGATAAATTGAATTATAGGAATAATGAAAATGTTGATGTCAAACCCATGAAATTTGATTGAATTGTGTGAACGATGAAAATGTTGCAGTTAAACCCATGAAATTTGATTGAATTGTGTGAATGATGAAAATGTTGTTGTTAAACCCGTGAAATTTTATTGAATTGTGTGAATGATGAAAATGTTTAGGTTAAACACATGAAATTTTATTGAATTGTGTGAATGATGAAAATGTTGTTGTTAAACGTATGAAATTTGATTCAATTTTGTGAATGATGAAAATGTTGTTGTTAAACCCATGAAAATAAAATGAATTACGGGAATGATGAAAATGTGGATGTAAACCCATGAAATTTGATTGAATTGTGTGAATGATGAAAATGTTGTTCTTAAACCCACAAAATTTGATTAAATTATGCGAATGATGAAAATGTGGTAGTTAAACCCACGAAATTTGATATTATTGTGTGAATGATTAAAATGTTGTTTTTAAACCCATCAAATTTTATTGAATTATGGGAATGATGAAAATGTTGTTGTTAACCCGTGAAATTTGATTGAAATGTGGTAATGATGAAAATCATGCAGTTAAACCCATGAAATTTGATTGAATTGTGTGAATAATGAAAATGTTGTTGTAAAACCCATGAAATTTGATTGAGTTGTGTGAATGATGAAAATGTTTAGGTTAAACCCATGAAATTTTATTGAATTGTGTGAAGGATGAAAATGTTATTGTTAAACCTATGAAGTTTGATTGAATTGTGTGAATCATGAAAATGTTGTTGTTAAACGTATGAAATTTGATTGAATTGTGTGAATGATGAAAATGTTGTTTTTAAACACGTGAAATTTGATTGTATTGTGTAAATGATAAAAATGTTGTTGTTAAATCCATGGAATTTCATTGAATTGTGTGAATGATGAAAATGTTTAGGTTAAACCCATGATATTTTATTGAATTGTGTGAATGATGAAAATGTTGTTGTTAAACCTATGAAATTTGATTGAATTGTGTGAATGATGAAAATGTTGCAGTTAAACCCATGAAATTTGATTGAATTGTGTGAATGATGAAAATGTTGTTGTTAAACCCGTGAAATTTTATTGAATTGTGTGAATGATGAAAATGTTTAGGTTAAACACATGAAATTTTATTGAATTGTGTGAATGATGAAAATGTTGTTGTGAAACGTATGAAATTTGATTGAATTTTGTGAATGATGAAAATGTTGTTGTTAAACCCATGAAAATAAAATGAATTACGGGAATGATGAAAATGTTGATGTAAACCCATGAAATTTGATTGAATTGTGTGAATGATGAAAATGTTGTTCTTAAACCCACGAAATTTGATTAAATTATGTGAATGATGAAAATGTGGTAGTTAAACCCATGAAATTTGATTTTATTGTGTGAATGATTAAAATGTTATTTTTAAACCCATCAAATTTTATTGAATTATGGGAATGATGAAAATGTTGTTGTTAACCCGTGAAATTTGATTGAATTGTGGTAATGATGAAAATCATGCAGTTAAACCCATGAAATTTGATTGAATTGTGTGAATAATGAAAATGTTGTTGTAAAACCCATGAAATTTGATTGAGTTGTGTGAATGATGAAAATGTTTAGGTTAAACCCATGAAATTTTATTGAATTGTGTGAAGGATGAAAATGTTATTGTTAAACCTATGAAGTTTGATTCAATTGTGTGAATGATGAAAATGTTGTTGTTAACCGTATGAAATTTGATTGAATTGTGTGAATGATGAAAATGTTGTTTTTAAACACGTGAAATTTGATTGTATTGTGTAAATGATAAAAATGTTGTTGTTAAACCCATGAAATTTCATTGAATTGTGTGAATGATGAAAATGTTTAGGTTAAACCCATGATATTTTATTGAATTGTGTGAATGATGAAAATGTTGTTGTTAAACCTATGAAATTTGATTGAATTGTGTGAATGATGAAAATGTTGCAGTTAAACCCATGAAATTTGATTGAATTGTGTGAATGATGAAAATGTTGTTGTTAAACCCGTGAAATTTTATTGAATTGTGTGAATGATGAAAATGTTTAGGTTAAACACATGAAATTTGATTGAATTGTGTGAATGATGAAAATGTTGTTGTGAAACGTATGAAATTTGATTGAATTTTGTGAATGATGAAAATGTTGTTGTTAAACCCATGAAAATAAAATGAATTACGGGAATGATGAAAATGTTGATGTAAACCCATGAAATTTGATTGAATTGTGTGAATGATGAAAATGTTGTTCTTAAACCCACGAAATTTGATTAAATTATGTGAATGATGAAAATGTGGTAGTTAAACCCATGAAATTTGATTTTATTGTGTGAATGATTAAAATGTTATTTTTAAACCCATCAAATTTTATTGAATTATGGGAATGATGAAAATGTTGTTGTTAACCCGTGAAATTTGATTGAATTGTGGTAATGATGAAAATCATGCAGTTAAACCCATGAAATTTGATTGAATTGTGTGAATAATGAAAATGTTGTTGTAAAACCCATGAAATTTGATTGAGTTGTGTGAATGATGAAAATGTTTAGGTTAAACCCATGAAATTTTATTGAATTGTGTGAAGGATGAAAATGTTATTGTTAAACCTATGAAGTTTGATTGAATTGTGTGAATGATGAAAATGTTGTTGTTAAACCCTTGAAGATAAATTGAATTATGGAAATGATGAAAATGTTGATGTTAAACCCATGAAATTTGATTGAATTGTGTGAATGATGAAAATGTTGCTTTTGAACCCATGAAAATGGATTGAAATATGGGAATGATGAAATTGTCGTTGTTAAACCCATGAAATTTGATTGAATTGTGTGATGCTGAAAATGTTTAGGTTAAACCCATGAAAGTTGATTGAATTTTATGAATGATGAAAATGGTGTTGTTAAACCTATGAAATCTGATTAAATTGTGTGAATGATGAAAATGTTGTTTTTAATCACATGAAATTTGATTGAATTGTGTGAATGATGAAAATGTTGTTTTTAAACACGTGAAATTTGATTGTATTGTGTAAATGATAAAAATGTTGTTGTTAAACCCATGAAATTTCATTGAATTGTGTGAATGATGAAAATGTTTAGGTTAAACCCATGATATTTTATTGAATTGTGTGAATGATGAAAATGTTGTTGTTAAACCTATGAAATTTGATTGAATTGTGTGAATGATGAAAATGTTGTTGTTAAACCCTTGAAGATAAATTGAATTATAGGAATAATGAAAATGTTGATGTCAAACCCATGAAATTTGATTGAATTGTGTGAACGATGAAAATGTTGCAGTTAAACCCATGAAATTTGATTGAATTGTGTGAATGATGAAAATGTTGTTGTTAAACCCGTGAAATTTTATTGAATTGTGTGAATGATGAAAATGTTTAGGTTAAACACATGAAATTTTATTGAATTGTGTGAATGATGAAAATGTTGTTGTTAAACGTATGAAATTTGATTCAATTTTGTGAATGATGAAAATGTTGTTGTTAAACCCATGAAAATAAAATGAATTACGGGAATGATGAAAATGTGGATGTAAACCCATGAAATTTGATTGAATTGTGTGAATGATGAAAATGTTGTTCTTAAACCCACAAAATTTGATTAAATTATGCGAATGATGAAAATGTGGTAGTTAAACCCACGAAATTTGATATTATTGTGTGAATGATTAAAATGTTGTTTTTAAACCCATCAAATTTTATTGAATTATGGGAATGATGAAAATGTTGTTGTTAACCCGTGAAATTTGATTGAAATGTGGTAATGATGAAAATCATGCAGTTAAACCCATGAAATTTGATTGAATTGTGTGAATAATGAAAATGTTGTTGTAAAACCCATGAAATTTGATTGAGTTGTGTGAATGATGAAAATGTTTAGGTTAAACCCATGAAATTTTATTGAATTGTGTGAAGGATGAAAATGTTATTGTTAAACCTATGAAGTTTGATTGAATTGTGTGAATGATGAAAATGTTGTTGTTAAACGTATGAAATTTGATTGAATTGTGTGAATGATGAAAATGTTGTTTTTAAACACGTGAAATTTGATTGTATTGTGTAAATGATAAAAATGTTGTTGTTAAATCCATGGAATTTCATTGAATTGTGTGAATGATGAAAATGTTTAGGTTAAACCCATGATATTTTATTGAATTGTGTGAATGATGAAAATGTTGTTGTTAAACCTATGAAATTTGATTGAATTGTGTGAATGATGAAAATGTTGCAGTTAAACCCATGAAATTTGATTGAATTGTGTGAATGATGAAAATGTTGTTGTTAAACCCGTGAAATTTTATTGAATTGTGTGAATGATGAAAATGTTTAGGTTAAACACATGAAATTTTATTGAATTGTGTGAATGATGAAAATGTTGTTGTGAAACGTATGAAATTTGATTGAATTTTGTGAATGATGAAAATGTTGTTGTTAAACCCATGAAAATAAAATGAATTACGGGAATGATGAAAATGTTGATGTAAACCCATGAAATTTGATTGAATTGTGTGAATGATGAAAATGTTGTTCTTAAACCCACGAAATTTGATTAAATTATGTGAATGATGAAAATGTGGTAGTTAAACCCATGAAATTTGATTTTATTGTGTGAATGATTAAAATGTTATTTTAAAACCCATCAAATTTTATTGAATTATGGGAATGATGAAAATGTTGTTGTTAACCCGTGAAATTTGATTGAATTGTGGTAATGATGAAAATCATGCAGTTAAACCCATGAAATTTGATTGAATTGTGTGAATAATGAAAATGTTGTTGTAAAACCCATGAAATTTGATTGAGTTGTGTGAATGATGAAAATGTTTAGGTTAAACCCATGAAATTTTATTGAATTGTGTGAAGGATGAAAATGTTATTGTTAAACCTATGAAGTTTGATTCAATTGTGTGAATGATGAAAATGTTGTTGTTAACCGTATGAAATTTGATTGAATTGTGTGAATGATGAAAATGTTGTTTTTAAACACGTGAAATTTGATTGTATTGTGTAAATGATAAAAATGTTGTTGTTAAACCCATGAAATTTCATTGAATTGTGTGAATGATGAAAATGTTTAGGTTAAACCCATGATATTTTATTGAATTGTGTGAATGATGAAAATGTTGTTGTTAAACCTATGAAATTTGATTGAATTGTGTGAATGATGAAAATGTTGCAGTTAAACCCATGAAATTTGATTGAATTGTGTGAATGATGAAAATGTTGTTGTTAAACCCGTGAAATTTTATTGAATTGTGTGAATGATGAAAATGTTTAGGTTAAACACATGAAATTTGATTGAATTGTGTGAATGATGAAAATGTTGTTGTGAAACGTATGAAATTTGATTGAATTTTGTGAATGATGAAAATGTTGTTGTTAAACCCATGAAAATAAAATGAATTACGGGAATGATGAAAATGTTGATGTAAACCCATGAAATTTGATTGAATTGTGTGAATGATGAAAATGTTGTTCTTAAACCCACGAAATTTGATTAAATTATGTGAATGATGAAAATGTGGTAGTTAAACCCATGAAATTTGATTTTATTGTGTGAATGATTAAAATGTTATTTTTAAACCCATCAAATTTTATTGAATTATGGGAATGATGAAAATGTTGTTGTTAACCCGTGAAATTTGATTGAATTGTGGTAATGATGAAAATCATGCAGTTAAACCCATGAAATTTGATTGAATTGTGTGAATAATGAAAATGTTGTTGTAAAACCCATGAAATTTGATTGAGTTGTGTGAATGATGAAAATGTTTAGGTTAAACCCATGAAATTTTATTGAATTGTGTGAAGGATGAAAATGTTATTGTTAAACCTATGAAGTTTGATTGAATTGTGTGAATGATGAAAATGTTGTTGTTAAACCCTTGAAGATAAATTGAATTATGGAAATGATGAAAATGTTGATGTTAAACCCATGAAATTTGATTGAATTGTGTGAATGATGAAAATGTTGCTTTTGAACCCATGAAAATGGATTGAAATATGGGAATGATGAAATTGTCGTTGTTAAACCCATGAAATTTGATTGAATTGTGTGATGCTGAAAATGTTTAGGTTAAACCCATGAAAGTTGATTGAATTTTATGAATGATGAAAATGGTGTTGTTAAACCTATGAAATCTGATTAAATGTGTGAATGATGAAAATGTTGTTTTTAATCACATGAAATTTGATTGAATTGTGTGAATGATGAAAATGTTGTTTTTAAACACGTGAAATTTGATTGTATTGTGTAAATGATAAAAATGTTGTTGTTAAACCCATGAAATTTCATTGAATTGTGTGAATGATGAAAATGTTTAGGTTAAACCCATGATATTTTATTGAATTGTGTGAATGATGAAAATGTTGTTGTTAAACCTATGAAATTTGATTGAATTGTGTGAATGATGAAAATGTTGTTGTTAAACCCTTGAAGATAAATTGAATTATAGGAATAATGAAAATGTTGATGTCAAACCCATGAAATTTGATTGAATTGTGTGAACGATGAAAATGTTGCAGTTAAACCCATGAAATTTGATTGAATTGTGTGAATGATGAAAATGTTGTTGTTAAACCCGTGAAATTTTATTGAATTGTGTGAATGATGAAAATGTTTAGGTTAAACACATGAAATTTTATTGAATTGTGTGAATGATGAAAATGTTGTTGTTAAACGTATGAAATTTGATTCAATTTTGTGAATGATGAAAATGTTGTTGTTAAACCCATGAAAATAAAATGAATTACGGGAATGATGAAAATGTGGATGTAAACCCATGAAATTTGATTGAATTGTGTGAATGATGAAAATGTTGTTCTTAAACCCACAAAATTTGATTAAATTATGCGAATGATGAAAATGTGGTAGTTAAACCCACGAAATTTGATATTATTGTGTGAATGATTAAAATGTTGTTTTTAAACCCATCAAATTTTATTGAATTATGGGAATGATGAAAATGTTGTTGTTAACCCGTGAAATTTGATTGAAATGTGGTAATGATGAAAATCATGCAGTTAAACCCATGAAATTTGATTGAATTGTGTGAATAATGAAAATGTTGTTGTAAAACCCATGAAATTTGATTGAGTTGTGTGAATGATGAAAATGTTTAGGTTAAACCCATGAAATTTTATTGAATTGTGTGAAGGATGAAAATGTTATTGTTAAACCTATGAAGTTTGATTGAATTGTGTGAATGATGAAAATGTTGTTGTTAAACGTATGAAATTTGATTGAATTGTGTGAATGATGAAAATGTTGTTTTAAACACGTGAAATTTGATTGTATTGTGTAAATGATAAAAATGTTGTTGTTAAATCCATGGAATTTCATTGAATTGTGTGAATGATGAAAATGTTTAGGTTAAACCCATGATATTTTATTGAATTGTGTGAATGATGAAAATGTTGTTGTTAAACCTATGAAATTTGATTGAATTGTGTGAATGATGAAAATGTTGCAGTTAAACCCATGAAATTTGATTGAATTGTGTGAATGATGAAAATGTTGTTGTTAAACCCGTGAAATTTTATTGAATTGTGTGAATGATGAAAATGTTTAGGTTAAACACATGAAATTTTATTGAATTGTGTGAATGATGAAAATGTTGTTGTGAAACGTATGAAATTTGATTGAATTTTGTGAATGATGAAAATGTTGTTGTTAAACCCATGAAAATAAAATGAATTACGGGAATGATGAAAATGTTGATGTAAACCCATGAAATTTGATTGAATTGTGTGAATGATGAAAATGTTGTTCTTAAACCCACGAAATTTGATTAAATTATGTGAATGATGAAAATGTGGTAGTTAAACCCATGAAATTTGATTTTATTGTGTGAATGATTAAAATGTTATTTTTAAACCCATCAAATTTTATTGAATTATGGGAATGATGAAAATGTTGTTGTTAACCCGTGAAATTTGATTGAATTGTGGTAATGATGAAAATGTGCAGTTAAACCCATGAAATTTGATTGAATTGTGTGAATAATGAAAATGTTGTTGTAAAACCCATGAAATTTGATTGAGTTGTGTGAATGATGAAAATGTTTAGGTTAAACCCATGAAATTTTATTGAATTGTGTGAAGGATGAAAATGTTATTGTTAAACCTATGAAGTTTGATTGAATTGTGTGAATGATGAAAATGTTGTTGTTAAACCCTTGAAGATAAATTGAATTATGGAAATGATGAAAATGTTGATGTTAAACCCATGAAATTTGATTGAATTGTGTGAATGATGAAAATGTTGCTTTTAAACCCATGAAAAGGGATTGAAATATGGGAATGATGAAATTGTCGTTGTTAAACCCATGAAATTTGATTGAATTGTGTGAATGCTGAAAATGTTTAGGTTAAACCCATGAAAGTTGATTGAATTTTATGAATGATGAAAATGGTGTGGTTAAACCTATGAAATCTGATTAAATTGTGTGAATGATGAAAATGTTGTTTTTAATCACATGAAATTTGATTGAATTGTGTGAATGATGAAAATGTTGTTTTAAACACGTGAAATTTGATTGTATTGTGTAAATGATAAAAATGTTGTTGTTAAACCCATGAAATTTCATTGAATTGGGTGAATGATGAAAATGTTTAGGTTAAACCCATGATATTTTATTGAATTGTGTGAATGATGAAAATGTTGTTGTTAAACCTATGAAATTTGATTGAATTGTGTGAATGATGAAAATGTTGTTGTTAAACCCTTGAAGATAAATTGAATTATAGGAATAATGAAAATGTTGATGTCAAACCCATGAAATTTGATTGAATTGTGTGAACGATGAAAATGTTGCAGTTAAACCCATGAAATTTGATTGAATTGTGTGAATGATGAAAATGTTGTTGTTAAACCCGTGAAATTTTATTGAATTGTGTGAATGATGAAAATGTTTAGGTTAAACACATGAAATTTTATTGAATTGTGTGAATGATGAAAATGTTGTTGTTAAACGTAAGAAATTTGATTGAATTTTGTGAATGATGAAAATGTTGTTGTTAAACCCATGAAAATAAAATGAATTACGGGAATGATGAAAATGTGGATGTAAACCCATGAAATTTGATTGAATTGTGCGAATGATGAAAATGTTGTTCTTAAACACGTAAAATTTGATTGTATTGTGTAAATGATAAAAATGTTGTTGTTAAACCCATGAAATTTCATTGAATTGTGTGAATGATGAAAATGTTAGGTTAAACCCATGAATTTTATTGAATTGTGTGAATGATGAAAATGTTGTTGTTAAACCTATGAAATTTGATTGAATTGTGTGAATGATGAAAATGTTGCAGTTAAACCCATAAAATTTGATTGAATTGTGTGAATGATGAAAATGTTGTTGTTAAACCCGTGAAATTTTATTGAATTGTGTGAATGATGAAAATGTTTAGGTTAAACACATGAAATTTTATTAAATTGTGTGAATGATGAAAATGTTGTTGTTAAACGTATGAAATTTGATTGAATTGTGTGAATGATGAAAATGTTGTTTTTAAACACGTGAAATTTGATTGTATTGTGTAAATGATAAAAATGTTGTTGTTAAACCATAAAATTTCATTGAATTGTGTGAATGATGAAAATGTTTAGGTTAAACCCATGATATTTTATTGAATTGTGTGAATGATGAAAATGTTGTTGTTAAACCTATGAAATTTGATTGAATTGTGTGAATGATGAAAATGTTGCAGTTAAACCCATGAAATTTGATTGAATTGTGTGAATGATGAAAATGTTGTTGTTAAACCCGTGAAATTTTATTGAATTGTGTGAATGATGAAAATGTTAGGTTAAACACATGAAATTTTATTGAATTGTGTGAATGATGAAAATGTTGTGTTAAACGTATGAAATTTGATTGAATTTTGTGAATGATGAAAATGTTGTTGTTAAACCCATGAAAATAAAATGAATTACGGGAATGATGAAAATGTTGATGTAAACCCATGAAATTTGATTGAATTGTGTGAATGATGAAAATGTTGTTCTTAAACACGTGAAATTTGATTGTATTGTGTAAATGATAAAAATGTGGTAATTAAACCCATGAAATTTCATTGAATTGTGTGAATGATGAAAATGTTTAGGTTAAACCCATGATATTTTATTGAATTGTGTGAATGATGAAAATGTTGTTGTTAAACCTATGAAATTTGATTGAATTGTGTGAATGATGAAAATGTTGCAGTTAAACCCATGAAATTTGATTGAATTGTGTGAATGATGAAAATGTTGTTCTTAAACCCACGAAATTTGATTAAATTATGTGAATGATGAAAATGTTGTAGTTAAACCCATGAAATTTGATTTTATTGTGTGAATGATGAAAATGTTGTTTTAAACCATCAAATTTTATTGAATTATGGGAATGATGAAAATGTTGTTGTTAAACCGTGAAATTTGATTGAATTGTGGTAATGATGAAAATGTGCAGTTAAACCCATGAAATTTGATTGAATTGTGTGAATAATGAAAATGTTGTTGTAAACCCATGAAATTTGATTGAGTTGTGTGAATGATGAAAATGTTTAGGTTAAACCCATGAAATTTTATTGAATTGTGTGAAGGATGAAAATGTTATTGTTAAACCTATGAAGTTTGATTGAATTGTGTGAATGATGAAAATGTTGTTGTTAAACGTATGAAATTTGATTGAATTGTGTGAATGATGAAAATGTTGTTTTTAAACACGTGAAATTTGATTGTATTGTGTAAATGATAAAAATGTTGTTGTTAAACCCATGAAATTTCATTGAATTGTGTGAATGATGAAAATGTTTAGGTTAAACCCATGATATTTTATTGAATTGTGTGAATGATGAAAATGTTGTTGTTAAACCTATGAAATTTGATTGAATTGTGTGAATGATGAAAATGTTGCAGTTAAAACCCTTGAAGATAAATTGAATTATAGGAATAATGAAAATGTTGATGTCAAACCCATGAAATTTGATTGAATTGTGTGAACGATGAAAATGTTGCAGTTAAACCCATGAATTTGATTGAATTGTGTGAATGATGAAAATGTTGTTGTTAAACCCGTGAAATTTTATTGAATTGTGTGAATGATGAAAATGTTTAGGTTAAACACATGAAATTTTATTGAATTGTGTGAATGATGAAAATGTTGTTGTTAAACGTATGAAATTTGATTGAATTTTGTGAATGATGAAAATGTTGTTGTTAAACCCATGAAAATAAAATGAATTACGGGAATGATGAAAATGTGGATGTAAACCCATGAAATTTGATTGAATTGTGTGAATGATGAAAATGTTGTTCTTAAACCCACAAAATTTGATTAAATTATGCGAATGATGAAAATGTGGTAGTTAAACCCATGAAATTTGATTTTATTATGTGAATGATTAAAATGTTGTTTTTAAACCCATCAAATTTTATTGAATTATGGGAATGATGAAAATGTTGTTGTTAACCCGTGAATGATTGAAATTTGAAATTGTGTTGTGATGATGAAAATCATGCAGTTAAACTTATGAAATTTGATTGAATTGTGTGAATAATGAAAATGTTGTTGTTAAACCCATGAAATTTCATTGAATTGTGTGAATGATGAAAATGTTTAGGTTAAACCCATGATATTTTATTGAATTGTGTGAATGATGAAAATGTTGTTGTTAACCTATGAAATTGATTGAATTGTGTGAATGATGAAATGTTAGTTAAACCCATTAAATTTGATTGAATTGTGTGAATGATGAAAATGTTGTGTTAAACCCATGAAATTTTATTGAATTGTGTGAATGATGAAAATGTTTAGGTTAAACACATGAAATTTTATTGAATTGTGTGAATGATGAAAATGTTGTTGTTAAACGTATGAAATTTGATTGAATTGTGTGAATGATGAAAATGTTGTTTTTAAACACGTGAAATTTGATTGATTGTGTAAATGATAAAAATGTTGTTGTTAAACCCATGAAATTTGATTGAATTGTGTGAATGATGAAAATGTTTAGGTTAAACCATGATATTTTATTGAATTGTGTGAATGATGAAAATGTTGTTGTTTAAACTATGAAATTTGATTGAATTGTGTGAATGATGAAAATGTTGCAGTTAAACCCATGAAATTTGATTGAATTGTGTGAATGATGAAAATGTTGTTGTTAAACCCGTGAAATTTTATTGAATTGTGTGAATGATGAAAATGTTTAGGTTAAACACATGAAATTTTATTGAATTGTGTGAATGATGAAAATGTTGTTGTTAAACGTATGAAATTTGATTGAATTTTGTGAATGATGAAAATGTTGTTGTTAAACCCATGAAAATAAAATGAATTACGGGAATGATGAAAATGTTGATGTAAACCCATGAAATTTGATTGAATTGTGTGAATGATGAAAATGTTGTTCTTAAACACGTGAAATTTGATTGTATTGTGTAAATGATAAAAATGTGGTAATTAAACCCATGAAATTTCATTGAATTGTGTGAATGATGAAAATGTTTAGGTTAAACCCATGATATTTTATTGAATTGTGTGAATGATGAAAATGTTGTTGTTAAACCTATGAAATTTGATTGAATTGTGTGAATGATGAAAATGTTGCAGTTAAACCCATGAAATTTGATTGAATTGTGTGAATGATGAAAATGTTGTTCTTAAACCCACGAAATTTGATTAAATTATGTGAATGATGAAAATGTTGTAGTTAAACCCATGAAATTTGATTTTATTGTGTGAATGATTAAAATGTTGTTTTTAAACCATCAAATTTTATTGAATTATGGGAATGATGAAAATGTTGTTGTTAAACCCGTGAAATTTGATTGAATTGTGGTAATGATGAAAATCATGCAGTTAAACCCATGAAATTTGATTGAATTGTGTGAATAATGAAAATGTTGTTGTAAAACCCATGAAATTTGATTGAGTTGTGTGAATGATGAAAATGTTTAGGTTAAACCCATGAAATTTTATTGAATTGTGTGAAGGATGAAAATGTTATTGTTAAACCTATGAAGTTTGATTGAATTGTGTGAATGATGAAAATGTTGTTGTTAAACGTATGAAATTTGATTGAATTGTGTGAATGATGAAAATGTTGTTTTTAAACACGTGAAATTTGATTGTATTGTTTAAATGATAAAAATGTTGTTGTAAACCCATGAATTTCATTGAATGTGTGAATGATGAAAATGTTTAGGTAAAACCATGATATTTTATTGAATTGTGTGAATGATGAAAATGTTGTTGTTAAACCTATGAAATTTGATTGAATTGTGTGAATGATGAAAATGTTGCAGTTAAACCCTTGAAGATAAATTGAATTATAGGAATAATGAAAATGTTGATGTCAAACCCATGAAATTTGATTGAATTGTGTGAACGATGAAAATGTTGCAGTTAAACCCATGAATTTTGATTGAATTGTGTGAATGATGAAAATGTTGTTGTTAAACCCGTGAAATTTTATTGAATTGTGTGAATGATGAAAATGTTTAGGTTAAACACATGAAATTTTATTGAATTGTGTGAATGATGAAAATGTTGTTGTTAAACGTATGAAATTTGATTGAATTTTGTGAATGATGAAAATGTTGTTGTTAAACCCATGAAAATAAAATGAATTACGGGAATGATGAAAATGTGGATGTAAACCCATGAAATTGATTGAATTGTGTGTGATGATGAAAATGTTGTTCTTAACCCACAAATTTGATTAAATTATGCGAATGATGAAAATGTGGTAGTTAACCCATGAAATTTGATTTTATTATGTGAATGATTAAAATGTTGTTTTTAAACCCATCAAATTTTATTGAATTATGGGAATGATGAAAATGTTGTTGTTAACCGTGAAATTTGATTGAAAGTGGAATGATGAAAATCATGCAGTTAAACTTATGAAATTTGATTGAATTGTGTGAATAATGAAAATGTTGTTGTAAACCCATGAAATTTGATTGAGTTGTGTGAATGATGAAAATGTTTAGGTTAAACCCATGAAAATTTTATTGAATTGTGTGAAGGATGAAAATGTTATTGTTAAACCTATGAAGTTTGATTGAATTGTGTGTGAATGATGAAAATGTTGTTGTTAAACGTATGAAATTTGATTGAATTGTGTGAATGATGAAAATGTTGTTTTTAAACCGTGAAATTGATTGTATTGTGTAAATGATAAAATGTTGTTGTTAAACCATGAAATTTCATTGAATTGTGTGAATGATGAAAATGTTTAGGTTAACACATGAAATTTTATTGAATTGTGTGAATGATGAAAATGTGTTGTTAAACGTATGAAATTTGATTGAATTTTGTGAATGATGAAAATGTTGTTGTTAAACCATGAAAATAAAATGAATTACGGGAATGATGAAAATGTGGATGTAAACCATGAAATTTGATTGAATTGTGTGAATGATGAAAATGTTGTTCTAAACCCAAAAATTTGATTAAATTATGCGAATGATGAAAATGTTGGTAGTTAAACCCATGAAATTTGATTTTATTATGTGAATGATTAAAATGTTGTTTTAAAACCCATCAAATTTATTGAATTATGGGAATGATGAAATGTTGTTGTTAACCGTGAATTTGATTGAAATGTGGTAATGATGAAAATCATGCAGTTAAACTTATGAAATTTGATTGAATTGTGTGAATAATGAAAATGTTGTTGTAAAACCCATGAAATGAAATTTGATTGAGTTGTGTGAATGATGAAAATGTTTAGGTTAAACCATGAATTTTATTGAATTGTGTGAAGGATGAAAATGTTATTGTTAAACCTATGAAGTTTGATTGAATTGTGTGAATGATGAAAATGTTGTTGTTAAACGTATGAAATTTGATTGAATTGTGTGAATGATGAAAATGTTGTTTTAAAACACGTGAAATTTGATTGAATGTGTAAATGATAAAAATGTTGTTGTTAAACCCATGAAATTTTATTGAATTGTGTGAATGATGAAAATGTTTAGGTTAAACACATGAATTTTATTGAATTGTGTGAATGATGAAAATGTTGTTGTTAAACGTATGAAATTTGATTGAATTTTGTGAATGATGAAAATGTTGTTGTTAAACCCATGAAAATAAAATGAATTACGGGAATGATGAAAATGTGGATGTAAACCCATGAAATTTGATTGAATTGTGTGAATGATGAAAATGTTGTTCTTAAACCCACAAAATTTGATTAAATTATGCGAATGATGAAAATGTGGTAGTTAAACCCATGAAATTTGATTTTATTGTGTGAATGATTAAAATGTTGTTTTTAAACCATCAAATTTTATTGAATTATGGGAATGATGAAAATGTTGTTGTTAACCCGTGAAATTTGATTGAATGTGGTAATGATGAAAATCATGCAGTTAAACTATGAAATTTGATTGAATTGTGTGAATAATGAAAATGTTGTTGTAAAACCCATGAAATTTGATTGAGTTGTGTGAATGATGAAAATGTTTAGGTTAAACCCATGAAATTTTATTGAATTGTGTGAAGGATGAAAATGTTATTGTTAAACCTATGAAGTTTGATTGAATTGTGTGAATGATGAAAATGTTGTTGTTAAACGTATGAAATTTGATTGAATTGTGTGAATGATGAAAATGTTGTTTTTAAACACGTGAAATTTGATTGTATTGTGTAAATGATAAAAATGTTGTTGTTAAACCCATGAAATTTGATTGAATTGTGTGAATGATGAAAATGTTGTTCTTAAACCCACGAAATTTGATTAAATTATGTGAATGATGAAAATGTTGTAGTTAAACCCATGAAATTTGATTTTATTGTGTGAATGATTAAAATGTTGTTTTTAAACCCATCAAATTTTATTGAATTATGGGAATGATGAAAATGTTGTTGTTAACCCGTGAAATTTGATTGAATTGTGGTAATGATGAAAATCATGCAGTTAAACCCATGAAATTTGATTGAATTGTGTGAATAATGAAAATGTTGTTGTAAAACCCATGAAATTTGATTGAGTTGTGTGAATGATGAAAATGTTTAGGTTAAACCCATGAAATTTTATTGAATTGTGTGAAGGATGAAAATGTTATTGTTAAACCTATGAAGTTTGATTGAATTGTGTGAATGATGAAAATGTTGTTGTTAAACCCTTGAAGATAAATTGAATTATGGAAATGATGAAAATGTTGATGTTAAACCCATGAAATTTGATTGAATTGTGTGAATGATGAAAATGTTGCTTTAAACCCATGAAAATGGATTGTAATATGGGAATGATGAAATTGTCGTTGTTAAACCCATGAAATTTGATTGAGTTGTGTGAATGATGAAAATGTTTAGGTTAAACCCATGAAAGTTGATTGAATTTATGAATGATGAAAATGGTGTTGTTAAACCTATGAAATTTGATTAAATTGTGTGAATGATGAAAATGTTGTTTTAACACATGAAATTTGATTGAATTGTGTGAATGATGAAAATGTTGTTTTTAAACACGTGAAATTTGATTGTATTGTGTAAATGATAAAATGTTGTTGTTAAACCCATGAAATTTCATTGAATTGTGTGAATGATGAAAATGTTTAGGTTAAACCCATGATATTTTATTGAATTGTGTGAATGATGAAAATGTTTAGGTTAAACCCATGATATTTTATTGAATTGTGTGAATGATGAAAATGTTGTTGTTAAACCTATGAAATTTGATTGAATTGTGTGAATGATGAAAATGTTGTTGTTAAACCCTTGAAGATAAATTGAATTATAGGAATAATGAAAATGTTGATGTCAAACCCATGAAATTTGATTGAATTGTGTGAACGATGAAAATGTTGCAGTTAAACCCATGAAATTTGATTGAATTGTGTGAATGATGAAAATGTTGTTGTTAAACCCGTGAAATTTTATTGAATTGTGTGAATGATGAAAATGTTTAGGTTAAACCATGAAATTTTATTGAATTGTGTGAATGATGAAATATTGTTGTTAAACGTATGAAATTTGATTGAATTTTGTGAATGATGAAAATGTTGTTGTTAAACCCATGAAATAAAATGAATTACGGGAATGATGAAAATGTTGATGTAAACCCATGAAATTTGATTGAATTGTGTGAATGATGAAAATGTTGTTCTTAAACACGTGAAATTTGATTGTATTGTGTAAATGATAAAAATGTGGTAATTAAACCCATGAAATTTCATTGAATTGTGTGAATGATGAAAATGTTTAGGTTAAACCCATGAAATTTATTGAATTGTGTGAATGATGAAAATGTTGTTGTTAAACCTATGAAGTTTGATTGAATTGTGTGAATGATGAAAATGTTGTTGTTAAACCCATGAAATTTGATTGAATTGTGTGAATGATGAAAATGTTGTTTTTAAACACGTGAAATTTGATTGTATTGTGTAAATGATAAAAATGTTGTTGTTAAACCCATGAAATTTCATTGAATTGTGTGAATGATGAAAATGTTTAGGTTAAACCCATGATATTTTATTGAATTGTGTGAATGATGAAAATGTTGTTGTTAAACCTATGAAATTTGATTGAATTGTGTGAATGATGAAAATGTTGCAGTTAAACCCTTGAAGATAAATTGAATTATAGGAATAATGAAAATGTTGATGTCAAACCCATGAAATTTGATTGAATTGTGTGAACGATGAAAATGTTGCAGTTAAACCCATGAATTTTGATTGAATTGTGTGAATGATGAAAATGTTGTTGTTAAACCCGTGAAATTTTATTGAATTGTGTGAATGATGAAAATGTTTAGGTTAAACACATGAAATTTTATTGAATTGTGTGAATGATGAAAATGTTGTTGTTAAACGTATGAAATTTGATTGAATTTTGTGAATGATGAAAATGTTGTTGTTAAACCCATGAAAATAAAATGAATTACGGGAATGATGAAAATGTGGATGTAAACCCATGAAATTTGATTGAATTGTGTGAATGATGAAAATGTTGTTCTTAAACCCACAAAAGTTGATTAAATTATGCGAATGATGAAAATGTGGTAGTTAAACCCATGAAATTTGATTTTATTATGTGAATGATTAAAATGTTGTTTTTAAACCCATCAAATTTTATTGAATTATGGGAATGATGAAAATGTTGTTGTTAACCCGTGAAATTTGATTGAAATGTGGTAATGATGAAAATCATGCAGTTAAACCCATGAAATTTGATTGAATTGTGTGAATAATGAAAATGTTGTTGTAAAACCCATGAAATTTGATTGAGTTGTGTGAATGATGAAAATGTTTAGGTTAAACCCATGAAATTTATTGAATTGTGTGAAGGATGAAAATGTTATTGTTAAACCTATGAAGTTTGATTGAATTGTGTGAATGATGAAAATGTTGTTGTTAAACCCTTGAAGATAAATTGAATTATGGAAATGATGAAAATGTTGATGTTAAACCCATGAAATTTGATTGAATTGTGTGAATGATGAAAATGTTGCTTTTAAACCCATGAAAATGGATTGAAATATGGGAATGATGAAATTGTCGTTGTTAAACCCATGAAATTTGATTGAATTGTGTGAATGCTGAAAATGTTTAGGTTAAACCCATGAAAGTTGATTGAATTTTATGAATGATGAAAATGGTGTTGTTAAACCTATGAAATCTGATTAAATTGTGTGAATGATGAAAATGTTGTTTTTAATCACATGAAATTTGATTGAATTGTGTGAATGATGAAAATGTTGTTTTTAAACACGTGAAATTTGATTGTATTGTGTAAATGATAAAAATGTTGTTGTTAAACCCATGAAATTTCATTGAATTGTGTGAATGATGAAAATGTTTAGGTTAAACCCATGATATTTTATTGAATTGTGTGAATGATGAAAATGTTTAGGTTAAACCCATGATATTTTATTGAATTGTGTGAATGATGAAAATGTTGTTGTTAAACCTATGAAATTTGATTGAATTGTGTGAATGATGAAAATGTTGTTGTTAAACCCTTGAAGATAAATTGAATTATAGGAATAATGAAAATGTTGATGTCAAACCCATGAAATTTGATTGAATTGTGTGAACGATGAAAATGTTGCAGTTAAACCCATGAAATTTGATTGAATTGTGTGAATGATGAAAATGTTGTTGTTAAACCCGTGAAATTTTATTGAATTGTGTGAATGATGAAAATGTTTAGGTTAAACACATGAAATTTATTGAATTGTGTGAATGATGAAAATATTGTTGTTAAACGTATGAAATTTGATTGAATTTTGTGAATGATGAAAATGTTGTTGTTAAACCCATGAAAATAAAATGAATTACGGGAATGATGAAAATGTTGATGTAAACCCATGAAATTTGATTGAATTGTGTGAATGATGAAAATGTTGTTCTTAAACACGTGAAATTTGATTGTATTGTGTAAATGATAAAAATGTGGTAATTAAACCCATGAAATTTCATTGAATTGTGTGAATGATGAAAATGTTTAGGTTAAACCCATGAAATTTTATTGAATTGTGTGAATGATGAAAATGTTGTTGTTAAACCTATGAAATTTGATTGAATTGTGTGAATGATGAAAATGTTGCAGTTAAACCCATAAAATTTGATTGAATTATGTGAATGATGAAAATGTTGTTGTTAAACCCGTGAAATTTGATTGAATTGTGTGAATGATGAAAATGTTTAGGTTAAACACATGAAATTTTATTAAATTGTGTGAATGATGAAAATGTTGTTGTTAAACGTATGAAATTTGATTGAATTGTGTGAATGATGAAAATGTTGTTTTTAAACACGTGAAATTTGATTGTATTGTGTAAATGATAAAAATGTTGTTGTTAAACCCATGAAATTTGATTGAATTGTGTGAATGATGAAAATGTTTAGGTTAAACCCATGATATTTTATTGAATTGTGTGAATGATGAAAATGTTGTTGTTAAACCTATGAAATTTGATTGAATTGTGTGAATGATGAAAATGTTGCAGTTAAACCCATGAAATTTGATTGAATTGTGTGAATGATGAAAATGTTGTTTTTAAACACGTGAAATTTGATTGTATTGTGTAAATGATAAAAAAGTTGTTGTTAAATCCATGAAATTTCATTGAATTGTGTGAATGATGAAAATGTTTAGGTTAAACCCATGATATTTTATTGAATTGTGTGAATGATGAAAATGTTGCAGTTAAACCCATGAAATTTGATTGAATTGTGTGAATGATGAAAATGTTGTTGTTAAACCCGTGAAATTTTATTGAATTGTGTGAATGATGAAAATGTTTAGGTTAAACACATGAAATTTTATTGAATTGTGTGAATGATGAAAATGTTGTTGTTAAACGTATGAAATTTGATTGAATTTTGTGAATGATGAAAATGTTGCTGTTAAACCCATGAAATAAAATGAATTACGGGAATGATGAAAATGTTGATGTAAACCCATGAAATTTGATTGAATTGTGTGAATGATGAAAATGTTGTTCTTAAACACGTGAAATTTGATTGTATTGTGTAAATGATAAAAATGTGGTAATTAAACCCATGAAATTTCATTGAATTGTGTGAATGATGAAAATGTTTAGGTTAAACCCATGAAATTTTATTGAATTGTGTGAATGATGAAAATGTTGTTGTTAAACCTATGAAATTTGATTGAATTGTGTGAATGATGAAAATGTTGCAGTTAAACCCAAAATTTGATTGAATTATGTGAATGATGAAAATGTTGTTGTTAAACCCGTGAAATTTGATTGAATTGTGTGAATGATGAAAATGTTTAGGTTAAACACATGAAATTTTATTAAATTGTGTGAATGATGAAAATGTTGTTTTTAAACACGTGAAATTTGATTGTATTGTGTAAATGATAAAAATGTTGTTGTTAAACCCATGAAATTTCATTGAATTGTGTGAATGATGAAAATGTTTAGGTTAAACCCATGATATTTTATTGAATTGTGTGAATGATGAAAATGTTGTTGTTAAACCTATGAAATTTGATTGAATTGTGTGAATGATGAAAATGTTGCAGTTAAACCCATGAAATTTGATTGAATTGTGTGAATGATGAAAATGTTGTTTTTAAACACGTGAAATTTGATTGTATTGTGTAAATGATAAAAATGTTGTTGTTAAACCCATGAAATTTCATTGAATTGTGTGAATGATGAAAATGTTTAGGTTAAACCCATGATATTTTATTGAATTGTGTGAATGATGAAAATGTTGCAGTTAAACCCATGAAATTTGATTGAATTGTGTGAATGATGAAAATGTTGTTGTTAAACCCGTGAAATTTTATTGAATTGTGTGAATGATGAAAATGTTTAGGTTAAACACATGAAGATTTATTGAATTGTGTGAATGATGAAAATGTTGTTGTTAAACGTATGAAATTTGATTGAATTTTGTGAATGATGAAAATGTTGTTGTTAAACCCATGAAAATAAAATGAATTACGGGAATGATGAAAATGTTGATGTAAACCCATGAAATTTGATTGAATTGTGTGAATGATGAAAATGTTGTTCTTAAACCCACGAAATTTAATTAAATTATGTGAATGATGAAAATGTGGTAGTTAAACCCATGAAATTTGATTTTATTGTGTGAATGATTAAAATGTTATTTTTAAACCCATCAAATTTTATTGAATTATGGGAATGATGAAAATGTTGTTGTTAACCCGTGAAATTTGATTGAATTGTGGTAATGATGAAAATTGTGCAGTTAAACCCATGAAATTTGATTGAATTGTGTGAATAATGAAAATGTTGTTGTAAAACCCATGAAATTTGATTGAGTTGTGTGAATGATGAAAATGTTTAGGTTAAACCCATGAAATTTTATTGAATTGTGTGAAGGATGAAAATGTTATTGTTAAACCTATGAAGTTTGATTGAATTGTGTGAATGATGAAAATGTTGTTGTTAAACCCTTGAAGATAAATTGAATTATGGAAATGATGAAAATGTTGATGTTAAACCCATGAAATTTGATTGAATTGTGTGAATGATGAAAATGTTGCTTTTAAACCCATGAAAAGGGATTGAAATATGGGAATGATGAAATTGTCGTTGTTAAACCCATGAAATTTGATTGAATTGTGTGAATGCTGAAAATGTTTAGGTTAAACCCATGAAAGTTGATTGAATTTTATGAATGATGAAAATGGTGTGGTTAAACCTATGAAATCTGATTAAATTGTGTGAATGATGAAAATGTTGTTTTTAATCACATGAAATTTGATTGAATTGTGTGAATGATGAAAATGTTGTTTTTAAACACGTGAAATTTGATTGTATTGTGTAAATGATAAAAATGTTGTTGTTAAACCCATGAAATTTCATTGAATTGTGTGAATGATGAAAATGTTTAGGTTAAACCCATGATATTTTATTGAATTGTGTGAATGATGAAAATGTTGTTGTTAAACCTATGAAATTTGATTGAATTGTGTGAATGATGAAAATGTTGTTGTTAAACCCTTGAAGATAAATTGAATTATAGGAATAATGAAAATGTTGATGTCAAACCCATGAAATTTGATTGAATTGTGTGAACGATGAAAATGTTGCAGTTAAACCCATGAAATTTGATTGAATTGTGTGAATGATGAAAATGTTGTTGTTAAACCCGTGAAATTTTATTGAATTGTGTGAATGATGAAAATGTTTAGGTTAAACACATGAAATTTTATTGAATTGTGTGAATGATGAAAATGTTGTTGTTAAACGTATGAAATTTGATTGAATTTTGTGAATGATGAAAATGTTGTTGTTAAACCCATGAAAATAAAATGAATTACGGGAATGATGAAAATGTTGATGTAAACCCATGAAATTTGATTGAATTGTGTGAATGATGAAAATGTTGTTCTTAAACCCACAAAATTTGATTAAATTATGCGAATGATGAAAATGTGGTAGTTAAACCCATGAAATTTGATTTTATTGTGTGAATGATTAAAATGTTGTTTTTAAACCCATCAAATTTTATTGAATTATGGGAATGATGAAAATGTTGTTGTTAACCCGTGAAATTTGATTGAAATGTGGTAATGATGAAAATCATGCAGTTAAACCCATGAAATTTGATTGAATTGTGTGAATAATGAAAATGTTGTTGTAAAACCCATGAAATTTGATTGAGTTGTGTGAATGATGAAAATGTTTAGGTTAAACCCATGAAATTTTATTGAATTGTGTGAAGGATGAAAATGTTATTGTTAAACCTATGAAGTTTGATTGAATTGTGTGAATGATGAAAATGTTGTTGTTAAACCCTTGAAGATAAATTGAATTATGGAAATGATGAAAATGTTGATGTTAAACCCATGAAATTTGATTGAATTGTGTGAATGATGAAAATGTTGCTTTTAAACCCATGAAAATGGATTGAAATATGGGAATGATGAAATTGTCGTTGTTAAACCCATGAAATTTGATTGAATTGTGTGAATGCTGAAAATGTTTAGGTTAAACCCATGAAAGTTGATTGAATTTTATGAATGATGAAAATGGTGTTGTTAAACCTATGAAATCTGATTAAATTTTGTGAATGATGAAAATGTTGTTTTTAATCACATGAAATTTGACTGAATTGTGTGAATGATGAAAATGTTGTTTTTAAACACGTGAAATTTGATTGTATTGAGTAAATGATAAAAATGTTGTTGTTAAACCCATGAAATTTCATTGAATTGTGTGAATGATGAAAATGTTTAGGTTAAACCCATGATATTTTATTGAATTGTGTGAATGATGAAAATGTTGTTGTTAAACCCTTGAAGATAAATTGAATTATAGGAATAATGAAAATGTTGATGTCAAACCCATGAAATTTGATTGAATTGTGTGAACGATGAAAATGTTGAAGTTAAACCCATGAAATTTGATTGAATTATGTGAATGATGAAAATGTTGTTGTTAAACCCGTGAAATTTTATTGAATTGTGTGAATGATGAAAATGTTTATGTTAAACACATGAAATTTTATTGAATTGTGTGAATGATGAAAATGTTGTTGTTAAACGTATGAAATTTGATTGAATTTTGTGAATGATGAAAATGTTGTTGTTAAACCCATGAAAATAAAATGAATTATGGGAATGATGAAAATGTTGATGTAAACCCATGAAATTTGATTGAATTGTGTGAATGATGAAAATGTTGTTCTTAAACCCACAAAATTTGATTAAATTATGTGAATGATGAAAATGTGGTAGTTAAACCCATGAAATTTGATTTTATTGTGTGAATGATTAAAATGTTGTTTTTAAACCCATCAAATTTTATTGAATTATGGGAATGATGAAAATGTTGTTGTTAACCCGTGAAATTTGATTGAAATGTGGTAATGATGAAAATCATGCAGTTAAACCCATGAAATTTGATTGAATTGTGTGAATAATGAAAATGTTGTTGTAAAACCCATGAAATTTGATTGAGTTGTGTGAATGATGAAAATGTTTAGGTTAAACCCATGAAATTTTATTGAATTGTGTGAAGGATGAAAATGTTATTGTTAAACCTATGAAGTTTGATTGAATTGTGTGAATGATGAAAATGTTGTTGTTAAACCCTTGAAGATAAATTGAATTATGGAAATGATGAAAATGTTGATGTTAAACCCATGAAATTTGATTGAATTGTGTGAATGATGAAAATGTTGCTTTTAAACCCATGAAAATGGATTGAAATATGGGAATGATGAAATTGTCGTTGTTAAACCCATGAAATTTGATTGAATTGTGTGAATGCTGAAAATGTTTAGGTTAAACCCATGAAAGTTGATTGAATTTTATGAATGATGAAAATGGTGTTGTTAAACCTATGAAATCTGATTAAATTGTGTGAATGATGAAAATGTTGTTTTTAATCACATGAAATTTGATTGAATTGTGTGAATGATGAAAATGTTGTTTTTAAACACGTGAAATTTGATTGTATTGTGTAAATGATAAAAATGTTGTTGTTAAACCCATGAAATTTCATTGAATTGTGTGAATGATGAAAATGTTTAGGTTAAACCCATGATATTTTATTGAATTGTGTGAATGATGAAAATGTTTAGGTTAAACCCATGATATTTTATTGAATTGTGTGAATGATGAAAATGTTGTTGTTAAACCTATGAAATTTGATTGATTGTGTGAATGATGAAAATGTTGTTGTTAAACCCTTGAAGATAAATTGAATTATAGGAATAATGAAAATGTTGATGTCAAACCCATGAAATTTGATTGAATTGTGTGAACGATGAAAATGTTGCAGTTAAACCCATGAAATTTGATTGAATTGTGTGAATGATGAAAATGTTGTTGTTAAACCCGTGAAATTTTATTGAATTGTGTGAATGATGAAAATGTTTAGGTTAAACACATGAAATTTTATTGAATTGTGTGAATGATGAAAATGTTGTTGTTAAACGTATGAAATTTGATTGAATTTTGTGAATGATGAAAATGTTGTTGTTAAACCCATGAAAATAAAATGAATTACGGGAATGATGAAAATGTTGATGTAAACCCATGAAATTTGATTGAATTGTGTGAATGATGAAAATGTTGTTCTTAAACCCACGAAATTTGATTAAATTATGTGAATGATGAAAATGTGGTAGTTAAACCCATGAAATTTGATTTTATTGTGTGAATGATTAAAATGTTATTTTTAAACCCATCAAATTTATTGAATTATGGGAATGATGAAAATGTTGTTGTTAACCCGTGAAATTTGATTGAATTGTGGTAATGATGAAAATCATGCAGTTAAACCCATGAAATTTGATTGAATTGTGTGAATAATGAAAATGTTGTTGTAAAACCCATGAAATTTGATTGAGTTGTGTGAATGATGAAAATGTTTAGGTTAAACCCATGAAATTTTATTGAATTGTGTGAAGGATGAAAATGTTATTGTTAAACCTATGAAGTTTGATTGAATTGTGTGAATGATGAAAATGTTGTTGTTAAACCCTTGAAGATAAATTGAATTATGGAAATGATGAAAATGTTGATGTTAAACCCATGAAATTTGATTGAATTGTGTGAATGATGAAAATGTTGCTTTTAAACCCATGAAAATGGATTGAAATATGGGAATGATGAAATTGTCGTTGTTAAACCCATGAAATTTGATTGAATTGTGTGAATGCTGAAAATGTTTAGGTTAAACCCATGAAAGTTGATTGAATTTTATGAATGATGAAAATGGTGTTGTTAAACCTATGAAATCTGATTAAATTGTGTGAATGATGAAAATGTTGTTTTTAATCACATGAAATTTGATTGAATTGTGTGAATGATGAAAATGTTGTTTTTAAACACGTGAAATTTGATTGTATTGTGTAAATGATAAAAATGTTGTTGTTAAACCCATGAAATTTCATTGAATTGTGTGAATGATGAAAATGTTTAGGTTAAACCCATGATATTTTATTGAATTGTGTGAATGATGAAAATGTTGTTGTTAAACCTATGAAATTTGATTGAATTGTGTGAATGATGAAAATGTTGTTGTTAAACCCTTGAAGATAAATTGAATTATAGGAATAATGAAAATGTTGATGTCAAACCCATGAAATTTGATTGAATTGTGTGAACGATGAAAATGTTGCAGTTAAACCCATGAAATTTGATTGAATTGTGTGAATGATGAAAATGTTGTTGTTAAACCCGTGAAATTTTATTGAATTGTGTGAATGATGAAAATGTTTAGGTTAAACACATGAAATTTTATTGAATTGTGTGAATGATGAAAATGTTGTTGTTAAACGTATGAAATTTGATTGAATTTTGTGAATGATGAAAATGTTGTTGTTAAACCCATGAAAATAAAATGAATTACGGGAATGATGAAAATGTTGATGTAAACCCATGAAATTTGATTGAATTGTGTGAATGATGAAAATGTTGTTCTTAAACCCACAAAATTTGATTAAATTATGCGAATGATGAAAATGTGGTAGTTAAACCCATGAAATTTGATTTTATTGTGTGAATGATTAAAATGTTATTTTTAAACCCATCAAATTTTATTGAATTATGGGAATGATGAAAATGTTGTTGTTAACCCGTGAAATTTGATTGAAATGTGGTAATGATGAAAATCATGCAGTTAAACCCATGAAATTTGATTGAATTGTGTGAATAATGAAAATGTTGTTGTAAAACCCATGAAATTTGATTGAGTTGTGTGAATGATGAAAATGTTTAGGTTAAACCCATGAAATTTTATTGAATTGTGTGAAGGATGAAAATGTTATTGTTAAACCTATGAAGTTTGATTGAATTGTGTGAATGATGAAAATGTTGTTGTTAAACCCTTGAAGATAAATTGAATTATGGAAATGATGAAAATGTTGATGTTAAACCCATGAAATTTGATTGAATTGTGTGAATGATGAAAATGTTGCTTTTAAACCCATGAAAATGGATTGAAATATGGGAATGATGAAATTGTCGTTGTTAAACCCATGAAATTTGATTGAATTGTGTGAATGCTGAAAATGTTTAGGTTAAACCCATGAAAGTTGATTGAATTTTATGAATGATGAAAATGGTGTTGTTAAACCTATGAAATCTGATTAAATTGTGTGAATGATGAAAATGTTGTTGTAAAACCCATGAAATTTGATTGAATTGTGTGAATGATGAAAATGTTGTTTTTAAACACGTGAAATTTGATTGTATTGTGTAAATGATAAAAATGTTGTTGTTAAACCCATGAAATTTCATTGAATTGTGTGAATGATGAAAATGTTTAGGTTAAACCCATGAAATTTCATTGAATTGTGTGAATGATGAAAATGTTTAGGTTAAACCCATGATATTTTATTGAATTGTGTGAATGATGAAAATGTTGTTGTTAAACCTATGAAATTTGATTGAATTGTGTGAATGATGAAAATGTTGTTGTTAAACCCTTGAAGATAAATTGAATTATAGGAATAATGAAAATGTTGATGTCAAACCCATGAAATTTGATTGAATTGTGTGAACGATGAAAATGTTGCAGTTAAACCCATGAATTTTGATTGAATTGTGTGAATGATGAAAATGTTGTTGTTAAACCCGTGAAATTTTATTGAATTGTGTGAATGATGAAAATGTTTAGGTTAAACACATGAAATTTTATTGAATTGTGTGAATGATGAAAATGTTGTTGTTAAACGTATGAAATTTGATTGAATTTTGTGAATGATGAAAATGTTGTTGTTAAACCCATGAAAATAAAATGAATTACGGGAATGATGAAAATGTTGATGTAAACCCATGAAATTTGATTAAATTGTGTGAATGATGAAAATGTTGTTCTTAAACCCACAAAATTTGATTAAATTATGTGAATGATGAAAATGTGATAGTTAAACCCATGAAATTTGATTTTATTGTGTGAATGATTAAAATGTTATTTTTAAACCCATCAAATTTATTGAATTATGGGAATGATGAAAATGTTGTTGTTAACCCGTGAAATTTGATTGAATTGTGGTAATGATGAAAATCATGCAGTTAAACCCATGAAATTTGATTGAATTGTGTGAATAATGAAAATGTTGTTGTAAAACCCATGAAATTTGATTGAGTTGTGTGAATGATGAAAATGTTTAGGTTAAACCCATGAAATTTTATTGAATTGTGTGAAGGATGAAAATGTTATTGTTAAACCTATGAAGTTTGATTGAATTGTGTGAATGATGAAAATGTTGTTGTTAAACCCTTGAAGATAAATTGAATTATGGAAATGATGAAAATGTTGATGTTAAACCCATGAAATTTGATTGAATTGTGTGAATGATGAAAATGTTGCTTTTAAACCCATGAAAATGGATTGAAATATGGGAATGATGAAATTGTCGTTGTTAAACCCATGAAATTTGATTGAATTGTGTGAATGCTGAAAATGTTTAGGTTAAACCCATGAAAGTTGATTGAATTTTATGAATGATGAAAATGGTGTTGTTAAACCTATGAAATCTGATTAAATTGTGTGAATGATGAAAATGTTGTTTTTAATCACATGAAATTTGATTGAATTGTGTGAATGATGAAAATGTTGTTTTTAAACACGTGAAATTTGATTGTATTGTGTAAATGATAAAAATGTTGTTGTTAAACCCATGAAATTTCATTGAATTGTGTGAATGATGAAAATGTTTAGGTTAAACCCATGATATTTTATTGAATTGTGTGAATGATGAAAATGTTGTTGTTAAACCTATGAAATTTGATTGAATTGTGTGAATGATGAAAATGTTGTTGTTAAACCCTTGAAGATAAATTGAATTATAGGAATAATGAAAATGTTGATGTCAAACCCATGAAATTTGATTGAATTGTGTGAACGATGAAAATGTTGCAGTTAAACCCATGAAATTTGATTGAATTGTGTGAATGATGAAAATGTTGTTGTTAAACCCGTGAAATTTTATTGAATTGTGTGAATGATGAAAATGTTTAGGTTAAACACATGAAATTTTATTGAATTGTGTGAATGATGAAAATGTTGTTGTTAAACGTATGAAATTTGATTGAATTTTGTGAATGATGAAAATGTTGTTGTTAAACCCATGAAAATAAAATGAATTACGGGAATGATGAAAATGTTGATGTAAACCCATGAAATTTGATTGAATTGTGTGAATGATGAAAATGTTGTTCTTAAACCCACAAAATTTGATTAAATTATGCGAATGATGAAAATGTGGTAGTTAAACCCATGAAATTTGATTTTATTGTGTGAATGATTAAAATGTTATTTTTAAACCCATCAAATTTTATTGAATTATGGGAATGATGAAAATGTTGTTGTTAACCCGTGAAATTTGATTGAAATGTGGTAATGATGAAAATCATGCAGTTAAACCCATGAAATTTGATTGAATTGTGTGAATAATGAAAATGTTGTTGTAAAACCCATGAAATTTGATTGAGTTGTGTGAATGATGAAAATGTTTAGGTTAAACCCATGAAATTTTATTGAATTGTGTGAAGGATGAAAATGTTATTGTTAAACCTATGAAGTTTGATTGAATTGTGTGAATGATGAAAATGTTGTTGTTAAACCCTTGAAGATAAATTGAATTATGGAAATGATGAAAATGTTGATGTTAAACCCATGAAATTTGATTGAATTGTGTGAATGATGAAAATGTTGCTTTTAAACCCATGAAAATGGATTGAAATATGGGAATGATGAAATTGTCGTTGTTAAACCCATGAAATTTGATTGAATTGTGTGAATGCTGAAAATGTTTAGGTTAAACCCATGAAAGTTGATTGAATTTTATGAATGATGAAAATGGTGTTGTTAAACCTATGAAATCTGATTAAATTGTGTGAATGATGAAAATGTTGTTGTTAAACCCATGAAATTTGATTGAATTGTGTGAATGATGAAAATGTTGTTTTTAAACACGTGAAATTTGATTGTATTGTGTAAATGATAAAAATGTTGTTGTTAAACCCATGAAATTTCATTGAATTGTGTGAATGATGAAAATGTTTAGGTTAAACCCATGAAATTTCATTGAATTGTGTGAATGATGAAAATGTTTGGTTAAACCCATGATATTTTATTGAATTGTGTGAATGATGAAAATGTTGTTGTTAAACCTATGAAATTTGATTGAATTGTGTGAATGATGAAAATGTTGTTGTTAAACCCTGAAGATAAATTGAATTATGGAATATGAAAATGTTGATGTCAAACCCATGAAATTTGATTGAATTGTGTGAACGATGAAAATGTTGCAGTTAAACCCATGAAATTTGATTGAATTGTGTGAATGATGAAAATGTTGTTGTTAAACCCGTGAAATTTTATTGAATTGTGTGAATGATGAAAATGTTGTTGTTAAACGTATGAAATTTGATTGAATTTTGTGAATGATGAAAATGTTGTTGTTAAACCCATGAAAATATAATGAATTACGGGAATGATGAAAATGTTGATGTAAACCCATGAAATTTGATTGAATTGTGTGAATGATGAAAATGTTGTTCTTAAACCCACAAAATTTGATTAAATTATGCGAATGATGAAAATGTGGTAGTTAAACCCATGAAATTTGATTTTATTGTGTGAATGATTAAAATGTTATTTTAAACCCATCAAATTTTATTGAATTATGGGAATGATGAAAATGTTGTTGTTAACCCGTGAAATTTGATTGAAATGTGGTAATGATGAAAATCATGCAGTTAAACCCATGAAATTTGATTGAATTGTGTGAATAATGAAAATGTTGTTGTAAAACCCATGAAATTTGATTGAGTTGTGTGAATGATGAAAATGTTTAGGTTAAACCCATGAAATTTTATTGAATTGTGTGAAGGATGAAAATGTTATTGTTAAACCTATGAAGTTTGATTGAATTGTGTGAATGATGAAAATGTTGTTGTTAAACCCTTGAAGATAAATTGAATTATGGAAATGATGAAAATGTTGATGTTAAACCCATGAAATTTGATTGAATTGTGTGAATGATGAAAATGTTGCTTTTAAACCCATGAAAATGGATTGAAATATGGGAATGATGAAATTGTCGTTGTTAAACCCATGAAATTTGATTGAATTGTGTGAATGCTGAAAATGTTTAGGTTAAACCCATGAAAGTTGATTGAATTTTATGAATGATGAAAATGGTGTTGTTAAACCTATGAAATCTGATTAAATTGTGTGAATGATGAAAATGTTGTTGTAAAACCCATGAAATTTGATTGAATTGTGTGAATGATGAAAATGTTGTTTTTAAACACGTGAAATTTGATTGTATTGTGTAAATGATAAAAATGTTGTTGTTAAACCCATGAAATTTCATTGAATTGTGTGAATGATGAAAATGTTTAGGTAAACCCATGAAATTTCATTGAATTGTGTGAATGATGAAAATGTTTAGGTTAAACCCATGATATTTTATTGAATTGTGTGAATGATGAAAATGTTGTTGTTAAACCTATGAAATTTGATTGAATTGTGTGAATGATGAAAATGTTGTTGTTAAACCCTTGAAGATAAATTGAATTATAGGAATAATGAAAATGTTGATGTCAAACCCATGAAATTTGATTGAATTGTGTGAACGATGAAAATGTTGCAGTTAAACCCATGAAATTTGATTGAATTGTGTGAATGATGAAAATGTTGTTGTTAAACCCGTGAAATTTTATTGAATTGTGTGAATGATGAAAATGTTTAGGTTAAACACATGAAATTTTATTGAATTGTGTGAATGATGAAAATGTTGTTGTTAAACGTATGAAATTTGATTGAATTTTGTGAATGATGAAAATGTTGTTGTTAAACCCATGAAAATAAAATGAATTACGGGAATGATGAAAATGTTGATGTAAACCCATGAAATTTGATTGAATTGTGTGAATGATGAAAATGTTGTTCTTAAACCCACAAAATTTGATTAAATTATGCGAATGATGAAAATGTGGTAGTTAAACCCATGAAATTTGATTTTATTGTGTGAATGATTAAAATGTTATTTTTAAACCCATCAAATTTTATTGAATTATGGGAATGATGAAAATGTTGTTGTTAACCCGTGAAATTTGATTGAAATGTGGTAATGATGAAAATCATGCAGTTAAACCCATGAAATTTGATTGAATTGTGTGAATAATGAAAATGTTGTTGTAAAACCCATGAAATTTGATTGAGTTGTGTGAATGATGAAAATGTTTAGGTTAAACCCATGAAATTTTATTGAATTGTGTGAAGGATGAAAATGTTATTGTTAAACCTATGAAGTTTGATTGAATTGTGTGAATGATGAAAATGTTGTTGTTAAACCCTTGAAGATAAATTGAATTATGGAAATGATGAAAATGTTGATGTTAAACCCATGAAATTTGATTGAATTGTGTGAATGATGAAAATGTTGCTTTTAAACCCATGAAAATGGATTGAAATATGGGAATGATGAAATTGTCGTTGTTAAACCCATGAAATTTGATTGAATTGTGTGAATGCTGAAAATGTTTAGGTTAAACCCATGAAAGTTGATTGAATTTTATGAATGATGAAAATGGTGTTGTTAAACCTATGAAATCTGATTAAATGTGTGAATGATGAAAATGTTGTTGTAAAACCCATGAAATTTGATTGAATTGTGTGAATGATGAAAATGTTTGTTTTAAACACGT
Source organism: Lathyrus oleraceus (assembly GCF_024323335.1). Classification (NCBI taxonomy): domain Eukaryota; kingdom Viridiplantae; phylum Streptophyta; class Magnoliopsida; order Fabales; family Fabaceae; genus Lathyrus; species Lathyrus oleraceus. The sequence continues at coordinate 103,503 of NW_026112523.1, forward strand.
GAAATTTGATTGTATTGTGTAAATGATAAAAATGTTGTTGTTAAACCCATGAAATTTCATTGAATTGTGTGAATGATGAAAATGTTTAGGTTAAACCCATGAAATTTCATTGAATTGTGTGAATGATGAAAATGTTTAGGTTAAAACCATGATATTTATTGAATTGTGTGAATGATGAAAATGTTGTTGTTAAACCTATGAAATTTGATTGAATTGTGTGAATGATGAAAATGTTGTTGTTAAACCCTTGAAGATAAATTGAATTATAGGAATAATGAAAATGTTGATGTCAAACCCATGAAATTTGATTGAATTGTGTGAACGATGAAAATGTTGCAGTTAAACCCATGAAATTTGATTGAATTGTGTGAATGATGAAAATGTTGTTGTTAAACCCGTGAAATTTTATTGAATTGTGTGAATGATGAAAATGTTTAGGTTAAACACATGAAATTTTATTGAATTGTGTGAATGATAAAATGTTGTTGTTAAACGTATGAAATTTGATTGAATTTTGTGAATGATGAAAATGTTGTTGTTAAACCCATGAAAATAAAATGAATTACGGGAATGATGAAAATGTTGATGTAAACCCATGAAATTTGATTGAATTGTGTGAATGATGAAAATGTTGTTCTTAAACCCACAAAATTTGATTAAATTATGCGAATGATGAAAATGTGGTAGTTAAACCCATGAAATTTGATTTTATTGTGTGAATGATTAAAATGTTATTTTTAAACCCATCAAATTTTATTGAATTATGGGAATGATGAAAATGTTGTTGTTAACCCGTGAAATTTGATTGAAATGTGGTAATGATGAAAATCATGCAGTTAAACCCATGAAATTTGATTGAATTGTGTGAATAATGAAAATGTTGTTGTAAAACCCATGAAATTTGATTGAGTTGTGTGAATGATGAAAATGTTTAGGTTAAACCCATGAAATTTTATTGAATTGTGTGAAGGATGAAAATGTTATTGTTAAACCTATGAAGTTTGATTGAATTGTGTGAATGATGAAAATGTTGTTGTTAAACCCTTGAAGATAAATTGAATTATGGAAATGATGAAAATGTTGATGTTAACCCATGAAATTTGATTGAATTGTGTGAATGATGAAAATGTTGCTTTTAAACCCATGAAAATGGATTGAAATATGGGAATGATGAAATTGTCGTTGTTAAACCCATGAAATTTGATTGAATTGTGTGAATGCTGAAAATGTTTAGGTTAAACCCATGAAAGTTGATTGAATTTTATGAATGATGAAAATGGTGTTGTTAAACCTATGAAATCTGATTAAATTGTGTGAATGATGAAATGTTGTTGTTAAACCCATGAAATTTGATTGAATTGTGTGAATGATGAAAATGTTGTTTTTAAACACGTGAAATTTGATTGTATTGTGTAAATGATAAAATGTTGTTGTTAAACCCATGAAATTTCATTGAATTGTGTGAATGATGAAAATGTTAGGTTAAACCCATGAAATTTCATTGAATTGTGTGAATGATGAAAATGTTTAGGTTAAACCCATGATATTTTATTGAATTGTGTGAATGATGAAAATGTTGTTGTTAAACCTATGAAATTTGATTGAATTGTGTGAATGATGAAAATGTTGTTGTTAAACCCTTGAAGATAAATTGAATTATAGGAATAATGAAAATGTTGATGTCAAACCCATGAAATTTGATTGAATTGTGTGAACGATGAAAATGTTGCAGTTAAACCCATGAAATTTGATTGAATTGTGTGAATGATGAAAATGTTGTTGTTAAACCCGTGAAATTTTATTGAATTGTGTGAATGATGAAAATGTTTAGGTTAAACCCATGAAATTTTATTGAATTGTGTGAAGGATGAAAATGTTATTGTTAAACCTATGAAGTTTGATTGAATTGTGTGAATGATGAAAATGTTGTTGTTAAACCCTTGAAGATAAATTGAATTATGGAAATGATGAAATGTTGATGTTAACCCATGAAATTTGATTGAATTGTGTGAATGATGAAAATGTTGCTTTAAACCCATGAAAATGGATTGAAATATGAATGATGAAATTCCGTTGTTAAACCCATGAAATTTGATTGAATTGTGTGAATGCTGAAAATGTTTTTAAACCCATGAAGTTGATTGAATTATGAATGATGAAAATGGTGTTGTTAAACCTATGAAATCTGATTAAATTGTGTGAATGATGAAAATGTTGTTGTAAAACCCATGAAATTTGATTGAATTGTGTGAATGATGAAAATGTTGTTTTTAAACACGTGAAATTTGATTGTATTGTGTAAATGATAAAAATGTGTTGTTAAACCTATGAAATTTTCATTGAATTGTGTGAATGATGAAAATGTTTAGGTTAAACCCATGAAATTTCATTGAATTGTGTGAATGATGAAAATTTTAGGTTAAACCCATGATATTTTATGAATTTGTGAATGATGAAAATGTTGTTGTTAAACTATGAAATTTGATTGAATTGTGTGAATGATGAAAATGTTGTTGTTAAACCCTTGAAGATAAATTGAATTATAGGAATAATGAAAATGTTGATGTCAAACCCATGAAATTTGATTGAATTGTGTGAACGATGAAAATGTTGCAGTTAAACCCATGAAATTTGATTGAATTGTGTGAATGATGAAAATGTTGTTGTTAACCCGTGAAATTTTATTGAATTGTGTGAATGATGAAATGTTTAGGTTAAACACATGAAATTTTATTGAATTGTGTGAATGATGAAAATGTTGTTGTTAAACGTATGAAATTTGATTGAATTTTGTGAATGATGAAAATGTTGTTGTTAAACCCATGAAAATAAATGAATTACGGGAATGATGAAAATGTTGATGTAAACCCATGAAATTTGATTGAATTGTGTGAATGATGAAAATGTTGTTCTTAAACCCACAAAATTTGATTAAATTATGCGAATGATGAAAATGTGGTAGTTAAACCCATGAAATTTGATTTTATTGTGTGAATGATTAAATGTTATTTTTAAACCCATCAAATTTTATTGAATTATGGAATGATGAAAATGTTGTTGTTAACCCGTGAAATTTTATTGAAATGTGGTAATGATGAAAATCATGCAGTTAAACCCATGAAATTTGATTGAATTGTGTGAATAATGAAAATGTTGTTGTAAAACCCATGAAATTTCATTGAGTTGTGTGAATGATGAAAATGTTTAGGTTAAACCCATGAAATTTTATTGAATTGTGTGAAGGATGAAAATGTTATTGTTAAACCTATGAAGTTTGATTGAATTGTGTGAATGATGAAAATGTTGTTGTTAAACCCTTGAAGATAAATTGAATTATGGAAATGATGAAAATGTTGATGTTAAACCCATGAAATTTGATTGAATTGTGTGAATGATGAAAATGGATTGAAATATGGGAATGATGAAATTGTCGTTGTTAAACCCATGAAATTTGATTGAATTGTGTGAATGCTGAAAATGTTTAGGTTAAACCCATGAAAGTTGATTGAATTTTATGAATGATGAAAATGGTGTTTTTTAAACCTATGAAATCTGATTAAATTGTGTGAATGATGAAAATGTTGTTGTAAAACCTATGAAATTTGATTGAATTGTGTGAATGATGAAAATGTTGTTTTTTAAACACGTGAAATTTGATTGTATTGTGTAAATGATAAAAATGTTGTTGTTAAACCCATGAAATTTCATTGAATTGTGTGAATGATGAAATGTTTAGGTTAAACCCATGAAATTTTCATTGAATGTGTGAATGATGAAAATGTTTAGGTTAAACCCATGATATTTTATTGAATTTGTGAATGATGAAAATGTTGTTGTTAACCTATGAAATTTGATTGAATTGTGTGAATGATGAAAATGTTGTTGTTAAACCCTTAAGATAAATTGAATTATAGGAATAATGAAAATGTTGATGTCAAACCCATGAAATTTGATTGAATTGTGTGAACGATGAAAATGTTGCAGTTAACCCATGAAATTTGATTGAATTGTGTGAATGATGAAATGTTGTTGTTTAAACCCGTGAAATTTTATTGAATTGTGTGAATGATGAAAATGTTTAGGTTAAACACATGAAATTTTATTGAATTGTGTGAATGATGAAAATGTTGTTGTTAAACGTATGAAATTTGATTGAATTTTGTGAATGATGAAATGTTGTTGTTAAACCCATGAAAATAAATGAATTACGGAATGATGAAAATGTTGATGTAAACCCATGAAATTTGATTGAATTGTGTGAATGATGAAATGTTGTTCTTAAACCCACAAAATTTGATTAAATTATGCGAATGATGAAAATGTGGTAGTTAAACCCATGAAATTTGATTTTATTGTGTGAATGATTAAAATGTTGTTTTTAACCCATCAAATTTTATTGAATTATGGGAATGATGAAAATGTTGTTGTTAACCCGTGAAATTTGATTGAAATGTGGTAATGATGAAAATCATGCAGTTAAACCCATGAAATTTGATTGAATTGTGTGAATAAAAATGTTGTTGTAAAACCCATGAAATTTGATTGAGTTGTGTGAATGATGAAAATGTTTAGGTTAAACCCATGAAATTTTATTGAATTGTGTGAAGGATGAAAATGTTATTGTTAAACCTATGAAGTTTGATTGAATTGTGTGAATGATGAAAATGTTGTTGTTAAACCCTTGAAGATAAATTGAATTATGGAAATGATGAAAATGTTGATGTTAAACCCATGAAATTTGATTGAATTGTGTGAATGATGAAAATGTTGCTTTTAACCCATGAAAATGGATTGAAATATGGGAATGATGAAATTGTCGTTGTTAAACCCATGAAATTTGATTGAATTGTGTGAATGCTGAAAATGTTTAGGTTAAACCCATGAAAGTTGATTGAATTTTATGAATGATGAAATGGTGTTGTTAAACCTATGAAATCTGATTAAATTGTGTGAATGATGAAAATGTTGTTTTTAATCACATGAAATTTTGATTGAATTGTGTGAATGATGAAATGTTGTTTTTAAACCTGAAATTTGATTGTATTGTGTAAATGATAAAAATGTTGTTGTTAAACCCATGAAATTTCATTGAATTGTGTGAATGATGAAAATGTTTAGGTTAAACCCATGAAATTTCATTGAATTGTGTGAATGATGAAAATGTTTAGGTTAAACCCATGATATTTTATTGAATTGTGTGAATGATGAAAATGTTGTTGTTAAACCTATGAATTTTGATTGAATTGTGTGAATGATGAAAATGTTGTTGTTAAACCCTTGAAGATAAATTGAATTATAGGAATAATGAAAATGTTGATGTCAAACCCATGAAATTTGATTGAATTGTGTGAACGATGAAAATGTTGCAGTTAAACCCATGAAATTTGATTGAATTGTGTGAATGATGAAAATGTTGTTGTTAAACCCGTGAAATTTTATTGAATTGTGTGAATGATGAAAATGTTTAGGTTAAACACATGAAATTTTATTGAATTGTGTGAATGATGAAAATGTTGTTGTTAAACGTATGAAATTTGATTGATTTTGTGAATGATGAAAATGTTGTTGTTAAACCCATGAAAAAAATGAATTACGGGAATGATGAAATGTTGATGTAAACCCATGAAATTTGATTGAAATTGTGAATGATGAAAATGTTGTTCTTAAACCCACAAAATTTGATTAAATTATGCGAATGATGAAAATGTGGTAGTTAA